>NW_028297118.1:2161866-2447103 GCF_055798465.1 Pogonomyrmex barbatus | reverse complement strand
TGGCAACGGCTCTGAGAGAGTGTGCTTTTCTCTTTCTCTCGTGCTTATTGTGTGCACGTATATCTTCGTCCAACTACTGCAACTCCACCGACGTTGGCTTAAGTATATGTCTATGGACAATGACCAGTAATTCCTGATCTATCAGTTCCTAATTGATATTCCCGTTTAATATTCGATTTGTACTTGTCTGCCATCTGTTTGGGCTCTACCCGAGCCCATACAATAATAAGCTTTCCGCTTAGAGTTTTTCTGCTTGTCATGAATACTGTTGCTAATTAAACTTGACGTTGGTTGGACAATAGCATTAAATTTGTTTGACGCTCGTTTATTTATCTATTCAGAAGTGCTTAGTGTCCACCTGACGTTATTTCACACGAAGCACAGGTTTGTCTGGCGAATACTACCGTAACGCTGGGCTGATATTCATTTAAACATTTTGACAGTGGCTTTGCCGATCTGTCGGCAATCAATTTCATGGTTATTTCACTTCTATGTGCTTTATATCACTAGGTAGGACTAAGGTTACTGTTCGTCAACCTTCGATATTACATTTGTATTCAATTTGATACCCACTCGATAACAGTTGGCAGCCACGGTATGGTATTCTCCATGCAGTCGAACCTCGCTTAGTAACTCGAAATTTCTTTGGAATGCACCGGATATCCGCTTTGTGTGTTTCACTCGGGTATCTGTTCACGGTGATTCAGTGAACCCTGTCTATCTCACTCTCTCGCACTCTTTTCATCTTCCTTTGTCACAATTCATGCACCGTTTTGTTGATTTCCGAAGCAGCACGCGATCTTCATAAATGACAAGCAAAATGGATAAAAATCCAGCCAGCTGATCGTAGCGTGGCGTAACACGTGACTATCTTTCGTAGAACGATCGCAAAGCTGCACAAGATGTAAGAATCATGAAAAAAGAAACATAATTGAAGTTAATTCAACACCATGTGCATTGCATGTTTATTCGACGCTTTGTTCTAGTTTTTCAAGTCCAATTGCGAAAATACAGATTATAAATGTGGATTTCAAAGGATTTCTAGTCGAAAGATTTTTTTACCTATTAGAAATATTAATTTCTAATTTGTGTGTCGTTAATAATAACATTCTTGATAAAAAAAAAAATGTCATCTAAACGTCATACAAGTTATTTGGGATTATAAAGAAGTGAAGGCTCGTCAATAACGAGCGATTAATTGAATTTTATCGACGATGTCGGACGAAGGCCGGAAAATTTAATCGAGGAGTGAATTCTCCCGTAACCCTTGATTCATTCCTATCCTCGAAACGATCGACAATTTGACGGCGCACCTCGGCGCCCGTGCCGACTGCAAATTTATGGTATTCCGTCATAATGCATCGCAACGAGGCGGACAAACGTGGCGTCGCGGCTCGCGTGCGCGAAACAATAGTCATCGGAGCATGGCGACGCATGTGCGTTTCGCACGCATACGCATACGCGATGGAAATCGTGAGTCAGCCAGACGCGGAAACGCGAGATTTCTCCCGCTCCCCCCTCCCCCCCCCCTCTCTCTCTCTCTCTCTCTCTCTCTCTCTCTCTCTCTCTCTCTCTCGTTCAACGACGAAAACGACGAGTTCGACGTGATCGGGATAGCCGAAAGAGCGACTGTGTCGGGAGCACGCGCCGATGACGATTCGTTCATTCGCGGAGGATGCGCCGAACGTGATGCACACCGAATGATCGTAGTCACGTCCGATCGGTCGTACCTCGTACCATTGATCGAATCCCGGTGATTCGAACCTAGCATGATACCTTGACGCGACAACTTGGATTATCCGGTACGATCGTTCGGTCGCGTGATTTGATCATCGCCAACACGATCCTGGTGTTAATACGAGATAATTCATGCGCAAAATGAAGCCGATACATATTGCGCCGATACATTTGCAGGCCTGCAGCCTGCCCTGTGTTACGGAATCGATAATGGTCAATAAATTTGAAAATAACGTAGATTTAATATCCAGAAATTGAGACAATTAATAAAAATGTACTTTTTTAAATAATGCACATATGGTAGATAAGGAGGGGAGGGGGAAGGGGAGGGAGTTGAGATGACGAAATAAACAAGACGATTTGCTAATATTTGATAATATTTTTAAGCCAACAACAGATACCGAATGCCAAACTTATTAGAGATTTTTGATGTTAATAGACAATCTAATTGTAACTTGATTTTAATCTGTCAATAACAATAGATAATATAATAAGAAATATATTTTGAGTACACTCGGATATAATTTTGTAATATTTCTTTATAACGAATTACAATTAATAAATATATTTACACTTTCTGTATAAACATTTAAAAATATATATAACGTATTATTACCTTCAATTTTTCATATAACAATATTTTTTTTAACGGAATAATATATGATCATCGAGAAAGATAACGAATGCAAACAATTATCAAATCAAAATTACATAATCGTAAATAATTATTTTTATTCTGTCTTTAATTTTATTTTATTTCAAGTTATGTAATAATTGTTATTTTTTATTTTAATATAATCTAGACAAAAACAAAAATAATAATTTCTTAAGATTACATTATTATAAATAATCTTTTTTATTCATAAATATTATTTATTTGTATTTTAGTGTGCTAGTCAAGCATATTATAATAACGCAATGATAAAAAGTTCGTAAAAAAAATTAAGTTTTATTTATAAAAAGATTAGTTTTAACTTTCATTATTTTACCTACTAAAAGTTATCTTGCTATAGGAATAAAATGACGACATTTAAACATCCTTAAAAAGTTTAAATTATATAAAATTCTAATTTATTTATAAACTTTTCAATTTCTGCAGATGATAAGTAACGCTTTAGCTAATCAGAGAAAAAAATTGATCATTATTTTTCATCATCATCATCACAAAAATCAGGAAAAAAATCGACAAACCTTAAGATCATCATTATACAATTTTTAAACATTTGTAAGAAATAAGAGAAATAATTAATACAAATACAAATAAGAGAAATATTTTTCAAGAAATATTTTTTTTTTTTTTCAACTTGCTAAAGTAGATGGCTGTTTTCAAAACCCACACTTTGAACATCCATACACATGTAATTGTCTAACTATATGACGATAGATGATAATTTTAAATAATTTTATTTCAACAATAGCTAAACCGTCAAGAACGATTGCAAGAAAGTTCTAATTGAGTTAAACATAATGGGTAGCAAGAAGCGCATGGAAAATGTGCGCTGCGTTCATATCCAACTCACTCTTATCCTCGAGAATGCTACGGTTCAACAGTCATCGAACTTGAATCATTCGCGAACACTGTCGATTATCGTAATCCAAGTAATCCCCCGGGGTATTTATTTGTTGCCCGTAGCGGCTGGATAGTCGCTTTGTTGCCGAGAGGAAAGTTGCACCGTCGTCGAACCCGACGGAACTTTTCCTGAAACTGCTGGAAAACCTAAATTCCTCTCCGCTCCGGGCCGGTAACGAAATAGTTTCCCACTGCCTGCTGCTAGATCATGTTTGGAGTTCACGACCGAAGCCAAAAACCCGCAGACCGACTTTTACCAAATATTTACCAAACCCGTTTGCGTATTCCACATACATACGCATAAATAAATAAGCACGTTCGAAACATGTCGCACAGACATTTATAAAAAAAAATATTTCATTTCATAAGATGACATTTTACAAATTAGGAGCTAAAAACATTTTGACAACGATCAAAGGAAAAAAAAAAAAAAAAAACCGTGCGATATCTCTACGGGGATAAATTATATGTACTTTTCACGAAAATTATTGATTAATTATTTCATCGTTCAAAAACCTGGCTTTATATATATATATATATCATAAAGTAATATTTGATGTTTAACGGTCTTCTGATCTTTCGACGATTATATTTAACTGAATTGAAAACGCGATTTCGCGCATCTAAGAGACTTGTGCAACACAATTCTTAAGATACGTTGGACAACTCGTGCCAAATATGCGTCATCGTTACCGCGGCGTTTGCAAACAAAGCGGACGTATACGTTGTACGCGTGCAACATAAACAATTGGCTGAACATTGCGGCCGGACATCGCGCGCTGTGTTTTTCTTGATTTTATGCAAAAACACCGATAAATCGAATAACGGGACGTAATCCTGTTTTTAGACGCCACAATATTCCGTAAATTAGTTTCGATTCGCCCTATTTCTGCGTTAGTTCGTGAACCTAATGTACGTGCAAATCCTGTCAAAACTCGTTCGCTTTTAGCCATGGATTTACCACGTTAGCCTCGTTGAAAATCAAAAGTCGGTTAACCAAACTCCATTCACGATGTGGGAATATACATCAATATGGGCAATAACGTTGAATTCGGTAAAAGTGGAAAACAACTAAATCTAAATAAAAAAAAAAAAAAAAAAAAAATAACGTGCTCCATTATTTTACAATGTCCCATTTTTTTAAATTAAAGATAAATGGAATAAAAGGTTCAGCTCCGTGTTAATTTAATGTCTACAATAAATAGATACAAGAAAGAAATAATATGTATGTATGTATGTGTTAATTATATACAGTAATAAGCAGACTAAATTCAAATTAAATTGTGAATAAGTAAAAATGTAGGTAAATGTGCAACTGCATTCTGCTTTCGTCGTACAACTTGTCATTATAAATTTTTTCTTTCTTATTTTCCTACTCGAAGAAATATTGAAATCGATTTTTTGTTTTTTTTAAAGGAGAATCAGAGTTCATTTTTTCACCCTTTAGAGACAAATTTTAATAATTATAATCATTGCAAATTCAGATTTCAAAGATAATATAATTGCGATATATTAGTTATTTGAAAAGAGGAATTTATAAATCCTTTTTTTGCTTCTTTTACAAATTTATATTACAGTTTCACGTCCCCACGTTAATTTCAGTTGGTAGTTCTCCTCCAATTATCGACTAATTAATTAATATCGCGTCGTCATGCGGCCTCTTGCAAATTAGAATAACGACGAGCGACGATCTTAATTTTATTTGATCAAAAATCGTATATCCGATATCGAGCTAAAGATGGTGGATCTCGTTCAATATTCTTCACTTGGAATATATTTCTAGAAGCGACGAGCGTTGCGAACGATATAACTACCGATCCACGAGTGCCACGAGGTCATCGCTGCCATCGACGTTTCATGGATATTTGTGGGCTGCCTCCCTCGAACGACACGACGATGCATTATTTATACGCGCCCGCATATACCATCGTCGTCGTCGTCGTGATCGTCGTGCTCGTCGTCGTTAACCTGGCACATAATCGATGAGAATCCTCGCGTGCATTGGCGCGTATGCGAGCAATCGCGTGTGCCCGCCGACATTTGGAGAAATCTCCTTTGAATTTCTGACGCCAACTTCCTGCGATTCCATCGATCCTCGGTTTCCGTCGTTGCAACGACGAATTATACATACGCGAGACGTCTCGCGAAGAATCTCTCGCTCGTCGATATTCCGCGTTTCGTGTGTCGCAAAATTATACGCGTAAACGTTACGTAAAAAGTAAGAATAAAATAGATGTGGAAATTTTTTTTTTGATCTTTGTTCAGAAGAAAGATTCGGCTAAAATAATTGACATAGATGTTGTAATTAATATTTTTTTAATTGCGAGAGCAGTTGAAAAAAATGTTTAACACGTTTTTTGCCTTTGGAATTACGTTTTGCTCTTGAACTTACACACATATATATATATATATATATATATATATATATATATATTAATTTAAATAAATTTCTAAATTATATTATATGTCAGATGCACAACAATTTAGAGTATGAGTATTTAAAGATACAAGTAAATGAGATTTACTTTTATTGTGTAAATTAAAATAAAATAAAATAAATGACATAAGCAACGAGTAATAAATGATTTGTCAAAAGAGTATAGAAATTTTATAGATACAAGATTCGCACTTATTTTCCAAAATTTATTGCTGCCAACAAAGACATTTAAATAGATAATATCATCATTTCGTAATACGGCAATCTAAAATTTGTGTCGCGTGCATTATGTTACACGTGCATTTCTTAATTCCTTACTTTGTGCATTACATTTCTGCACGCAATCACAATAAATCCTTACTTTGTCCACGAAATAACTCGGCGAAAGTAGAGAGAGAGAGAGAGAGAGAGACGCAAACATCGTAAGCTGTAACGATCGAATGGGAAATGTCGGCGTTTTGACACAAACAGTATCGGTCGATGCAATAGCTGCATCTAATTCCCGCTCCGCCCCGCTGGAAATGCCAGCGATTTGTGTTTACACGCATGTCGGAGTCAATAGCAACGGCAAATACCATATCTAATATACGTCTATGTATACTTTCTACCTCGTTTCACATTAAACCAATTCCATGACGGTCGCGATATAAACGTTACCATTGGGACCCGCCGACATGATGAATATTAACATCGGCGATTAATTTCTTGCAAATAGGTCGCATGTCCGGCTAGAGACATACATTACAGTCGAATGGATACTGCCGCTTTGAGCTTCAATTACAAGCGCAAAAACATTTTTATCACCGATTATACGTACGACGATTATATAAGAAAATGTTGCATCCTTCATCTTGCGATATCTACAGCGCTTCTGCCGATATAATTACACATTGATCCCTTTGTGCAGGAATTTTTGGAATTTTTCACGAGATCAAAAAAGACGAAAGATGATGGTGCAATCTGTAAAGTGTTATTACATTAAACTTACATCACTTTTAATATTTCGTTGAGTTTTTGTAGCGTTAATAATTCTTCCTGTGTCTTTAATGCCATTAAATAGAGATGTATTTGCATAGATTTTTTTATAATATCACAAGATAGGAATTTTTGGAATTTTTCACGAGATCAAGGAAGACGAAAGATGATGATGTAATCTGTAACCACAGCCTTACGCGGAAGCACGCGTCACGGTAATGAATGCAATTCCTTCTTACGCTTTGTACTTGGCAACGTTTCACAGTCGTTGAGCCGCGATAAACAGAGACGTAGACGAGTATTGGGTTACTGGGATTCCTACCGTGTTATTCGCGTCGCTATTTCCTCCTGGTAACACCTGCTTCATTAGTCCTCGATTTCCAGTATTCTCATCGATTAACGAAATCCCGGAATCGAGATCGTCATTTCGTTCCCGGATTTATGGTCGCTCGATAAAGGAAGATTACGGCTTCGGGCAAGTTCATGTCGTCGTCGGTCTTCGAAAGGTCGTTAAGGGAAGCTCAAGGGAAGCATTGGGATGGCTATTCTAAAGAATAGATTACGTCATGTTTCTCTAGACTCGACAAAGCTCGCGAGCTTTTATGTGAGTATAGAAGACTTGATGAAACTAAGAAAGTAAAAAGAACTCGAAAAGAAATGTCCAAAGATTCACATTTATAAATTTAAAGAATCCTTAATTTTTTTTAAATTTCAAACTAGGAACCTTTAAAAATCTCTCTCTCTCTCTCTCTACAGAAATACAGAAAATTTGATAAATAAATAATTAAAAGATTAATAATGCTTAAACATTCCGTTGATTAGAAAAATTAAATTTTTTTTCATTAAATGAATATCTAAAATTTTGTTTAAAATAAATCAAATTTTTAATTATATGTTTAAAAGATTCAAAAATTCAAAAAAAAAAGAAAGATTCAAAATCCACGGATTTAAAGTTATATTTGTCAAAAAATTTGAAGATTTCAAGAATTAACGAGTATGGTAAGATATTTTCTCAGTAATGACTTTTTCAATAATGACTTTTTTTTTTACTAAAGTCACCGTATTTCGATGTCACTCGGTGCTCGAGATTGATCTTTACTATAGCTGAAAGGATAATGACTTTCTTATTAACTGTCTAAAATTGAAGTGTCTATAGCGAATGATGCAAAAAGACGTTTCAAGTATGTTGTAATCTCATCATCGTCATATTCTGCCTTTTCTTTACCTATACATCGTATTAATCTGTAGAATGAATATACAAAATATGAAATAGAACTATGACTTGTAACTATCATTTGTTTAATTTATAAATTCTTTACAAATTTATTATAAATTTATTCCTTACAGACATGACATAAAACCCAAGAATTGTTTCTTATCTTGCTTCTGTTAATATTATTAATGTATTTTTAGAAATAATATCTGATTGAAATGAATAATATATAGGATTATTAATTTCAAATAAAACATAAACTATTATGCATATTACGAGAAATGCGTATTTTATTATAAGTAGCATTGCAGAATTTTATCAAGAGTATTTATGATGAGATTTATGTTGATTATTTTTGAGATTCTACGCGGTTCTATGGTGAAGTATTTTCGCAGCACATTAAATGCCAGCTTTGTCGAAATGAATAATAATTCCGAAAATGAATATTACGGCGTTAATGTTATGCGCAGTCAATATTCACTGTTTAAAGTTTAAATGGTCGATCATTGTCGAGAGAACATACACCCGTCAAGTATAATAAATAAAATCGGTTAATACCCCTTAGTCAGAAGAGGATTGCGACCGATTACGAGAAATAAAGCTGGTTTGCATGCATTTATTGTATCGAGGAAGATTATTAAATAAAATGGATTTTACATATGCGAAATAATTTATAACGATTGAAAGCCTTGCTCTGGCGGAAAACAGGCTGTATAATATATACGTATATGTATACTAATTCATATAAAATAAATTTCTTCTTCTCATTCTTCGTAGAAATTAATTGTGGTGAAATAAATATTATTTAATCTGTGCGCATACCACCTCTTTCTATACACATAACAATTTTTGCGGTGAAAATTTATTTTTTTGATGACTTTGTTTCGCTTCGCAATTTACGCAAAATATTTCGTCCTTTATTGCAAATTAATTTCATGTATATACGCGTGTGCGGTGCGGATAGTTTCAACTACTACGTCCCCTGAAACTTTCATAGAAACGTGGCGTAATTTATTAGCAATGTATAGCGTGTTTGTCATTCGCCGGACGGCGTACACGAGTCTCGTGGTTAGCGATATTTAGTGTCCTGATGAGAGACGATTTTATTATGCAGCAGGCGTTAAACGGACTCTGTAATATACGCATTGGGAGCATTGGGAGTGGATGCGGCGCGATATATAAGTGCTTGGCCCGGTTCCAATCGACTCACATAGTTCCTCCCTATTCCCCCCCCGAGACATCTGTTTTTCTTACGCAGTAGTCTCTCTTGCTCGAAGCTAATATCCCTTTTTTTCAAAACAAGCATTTGTCACTGGTGGGAAAAATTCAATCAATTATCAAGGAAGTTTTCGAACAGTGAGTTCGTCCTTATAATTATAATAATTCATTAACTACCACGAAATATCGATGATTATACACCTCACGCAATAAAGTTTCCATTCCTTTAAATTTTATCTATACAATATAATATTAAAATATCTCAGGAAATGTCAAAATGTTTGAAATGAGACATTTTCCTTTGAGGAAAATATTTTCGAAAATATTTTTGGAAGATACCTTTTTTGTTAAAACATTTATCACGGAATATAAACCGGCGACGGGGAGAGAGGGGGGGAGGGAGTTGATACCCCGGTCACTACGGTTCGATGTACAGGGGTAGTAAAAATAATCTATGCTTGGACGATCAGGAATATCACAAAAAAAAAAAAAAAAAAAAAAAAAACTCGTTGTCGCGTGATAAATGCGGTCCGTTTTTATCGGCGGATATTTGGGCTTGAATTCGCGCGCTCGCCATTTTTACGCAGGTTTGTCCTGCCGGCGTGTCGAGTCATTATACGACGGTCCGCGCGACGTTACGGCAACGCCAAAATATTTCGCCGTGCGCGCGGAACAAATGCCAAACGCATATCCGAAATCATAAATGCGTGGACACGCATTGTCGGTTCGCAATAGGTCACGCCACTGCATACAACCGCTGCTTTTAATCGCCTGGCCGGATTACCCGTTATACGGATTCAACCTGGTTCCCGATGTGCACACGCATCACCAGACGCATTGCCGCGCATTATCTCGAAAGACATGACCTGTTAAATTTATCATTACAGTTTCGGCACTTAGCGTTTAACATTTGAGAATTATACGGTGACGGTGAGATCGTAGAGAAAATTTCCCCTCCTTGAGAAGAAAATAAAGGAACAAATACACTTTGAAAACTTCAGAGCTCCAGAGTTTTTGTACGTTTCCTTAGTTTGACGGTCGAGAATCTCTATATTACAAAATTCTCTTGAGATACTGTGCTTTTTGATAGTTTTAAACTGGTTCGATATCACATTGGACGGGGTCCTTGATTTAAATTTGGAATAGGTTCGAAATAAAAAGTGAAAACGGACTTAATCAAAATAATTTTAATTAAAAAATTAAAAATATAATTAGCACAAGACAAAATTATATTTATTTATATGTACTTATATTTTATATATTTTATTTTAAAAATTTACTCATTAATACGACATTTGACATTGAAATCTAATGAGAAAAGAATTTTCCGTTAAATAAAAGGCAAAATTGAGTTTTGAGAAAATAAATAAATAAAGGACAGCTACTTGAAATAAAAAATTTAGACTAAAGAATGTATAATTATCGTAATTATATGGGATGGCCTGAACATTTTATATATTTCTTATCAATCGCAGGTTTCTCGATAAATTTAAAGTTTTCTATACGCGAAATGGGAACAATCATTACTGTATTCAACATTAAGATAAGTTGAATTCCATCATTAGATATTTTAAAAGTCGGGCTTAGTATTCTGCAACTTTTCCTTAAGATATTGAAATAAATTTAAAATTATGATAGAATGTGTGAGAAGAAAGCATTTATTTCCTGTGTATGAAGGAGTAGTATAAAACACATATAAAATTTTGATTATAATGTTGAAATAACAGATCGAAAATGGAGAAGACAATTATTCGGCGAACTCAATCTCAGGAGTCTGATAACTTTTCTTTTATTAAATTCATACGTGCTGTTATTTTTAACGGACCTACGACGCAGCAGTTCAAAGCTATTTTAAAAAAATTATCAGACTCTTAAAATCGAGTTTGCCTTCTCCATTCCCTGTTTCTGTCATTTGAAATAGCTCAGCTCGGCATATTATATTGTATTTTTTATAATTTTTAATCTTTCTGACATATATTCAAGGATTATTCACAAAAAGGGAAATAAAAATAAATGAAAAGGTATACCTGAAGATTTGAAGACTTTTGAAGATATTTGAAGATTTTAAAGATATATATATATATATATATATACACATTTCAGGAATGTAAAAGACTAATGCGAGATTATAAATGTATTTAAAATAAAGCGGAAATCGTGGAAACTTGGAACTTGCTTTGTGGAAGTTACGGCGACGTGCATTAGAATTAAATATTTCAAGTTTAATCGCGCTAGAGCGCATTCTAAATACTCCTAAGCCCTAGATACATGTCTGCTAATCTCGCAAAATTCGATTCGAAGTCGCGGTTCAAGCTTACCGAAGTGGATTCTATTTACCCGGTGATCCCCGTGATCTACTTTCCAGCACTTCGTGCGCTCTCGCTCTATGCATATTCAGGGGGGGTCCAAATAGAGTCTCTCGTTAGCGCCAGATCAGTGGCCGCCGTGCGTACCGCTCTACCGAAGCGTTCAGGAGGACTTCAAAGCGGTCGTGGTAACCACCACCAGGTAAAACTGTTCGAAGGAAAACCTCGAAAAGCAACGACCGAACAATGAGAGAATATTTCACCGCAGAAATTTTTTAGCCGTGCCACGCTAATTGTCACATCGTTTTGCAACGATCTATGCATCGAAAGCATGCATGTAGATAAAAAAAGGAGATAAAAAAAAAAATATGACAATTATAAAACAGACAGATTTTACTGCACGCAGTAGCGTATAAAAGTTCTTTCTTTCTCGTTATACTAAAACAAGCTAATTTTCGTATGTTTCGAATTGAATGAAGCCTCGTAAATTTTTCGTAAAAAATTGGAATAATGTTTTTGGCACAAAAAAGTGCTAGAGAGCGATGATGTATATGTGTGCTATTTTGTGCGTATTCATAATTTATAAAGATATTTTTATTTGACATATAAAAAGGAATGTTTATTTTCAACATGAAATTGATTGTATTCGGATTTATTGATAACAATTGCATATTAAGGAAATAATGTTAATAGTATTTTTTCTTAATTATCGAGTATAAATGTAATTTTTAATTGTAAAACAGATCAAATGATAAACAGATAATCTCTTTGAAAAAAAATCTATATATAATACAATCATTATAAACTGCAATAGATTTTATTTCTTTTAAATGTTTTATTATATAAAATTTGATAAAGTTTATTGGTAAAAAATTAGAAAAAAAAAACATTAAATAAGCAAATATATAAAAATATGCTTTTCATATTTGTAATGACGTATTCGTGAACTAACTTTATTATTTTATTAATGTTTTCTCAGGACACATATCGCTAATTATATTGTGAAAGTAATATTTGAAGCTTTGTCAAATTTTCACGAGTATTTAATTTGTCACTCACATACTATACTTAAATTTGAAATATCATTCGAGATACTTCATACATTTATATTTTCATTCATGTGAATATTTAATTATAAATTTACTTAAAATATCCGGTATTAATATTAAACTACATTTCCGTTCGCATTGAATAAATATTAACATTTAATTATCATTATGGCAGCCTAAGCTTAGCTCATCTATTCAATGTTAAATTATATTTAATACAGTTGTATACAAATAATCTCCGGTAAAATATTCATAAATAATGAATGACATTTTGATTTTTAAATAATCTATTCATATTATCTCTCTTTCTCGAGAGAGAGAAGAGAACATTTTGATCCTATGGCCTTTCCAACGAAATTATATTTTTTTTAGGTAAATACTCATGATACTTGTTTTAAAAATATGTCATGAGAGAGAGAGAGAGAGAGAGAGAGAGAGAGAGAGAGAGAGAGAGACAAGGAGAAAATATAATAAATATTTTGCGTCAGGGAGACCTCCTATTAAAAAGCTGCGTTGTTTGCTCTCGCTTTGAATCGCGATATCGCGAGAACTTTCAACGGACAAACGAGAGAACAAAGCAAAGTGTTGTAAGCTTCATCCAATTCTCTCCTTTGTCGCGTGTTACAACACGCGCCGCTCTTTTGCAAGTGGAAAACGTCGATGTTCGCCGGATGTTTATCGGCCGTGGTGGCAGGCGCAGGGGAAACACGTTCAAGAAACGCAGCCAAGCTTAGAAACGGCCGCTCGAGAGAATCCATTCGTTGTGTGCACTTCTCCGAAGACATTATCTCGAAAGGCTTAAAAATATTACTCATGCCCTGGCGGCGTTATGTGGCACGCGCTGATATGATTTTCAAGCCCATGTGCACGCCCCGTCGGCGGGCGTTTTGTTCGAAAAGAAAGAAACTACTGCGAAGAGAATCATCTTAGAAGTCCTGCTAGTAGTAGCTCGATGACCGAAAAGTGTTTTGCTAAAAGAGCAATTTTAATTATTGATACTAGGAACATCTTTACTTTTGACGTCAACGAAAGAGTTACTGAAATGTGTTCAGTAACCCAGAATCTTTTTTTTTTTTGCTTTCAAAAATCTTTATAATCATGTTTCGCAATGTAGAACATTTGAGAAAATTTAGATGATAAATAAATAATAATCTTCTCCCGATACACTTTAGTAATTCAATATATATTATGTAACAAAAGTGTTACGTATATATCTCAGATATAACTATATATGATTATTGTATTTTTAATAATTTTATGATATAATATAAAGAGAAATTGATAAAGAAAAAAAGATAAAGATTATCTATTGAAAATTGATAGTGTTATTTAAATATGTATTAAAAGAAGTGTATATTGAACGTTTCATCATTCATATTTCATATTCCAATAATTACGCTATAATTAATTTAAAATATCAAATACCATTTTGTCATATTGTAATTATTAATATATAGAAAATGCAACAAATACAATGGATAATTTCAATACACATAGTTAGGTTTTAATTTAGTTATAAATTTTGAATGATATTTTACATTGTATATACCGTCTACAGACAGTATAATTATTTACACAGCACGACAATGCATCATTTTCCTGTGATGTATGTCAAGAACATATTGTAAATGTAATTACGATAACATTCCGGAAGAAATAAACTAAAATTTTTTTAAAAATATAAACATCTTTAATTAACGCATTTTAAAACTCATCAAAATTAAATTAAACTAAAATTTTCATTATTATCAAAATACAACATTTTATATATACATTAGAATAGACAAATAATAGAAAATAACTTATCAAATTATTTCAATAAATTATTAAAATAAATATTAAAAGAAGTATGGCTGCATTACTAAATAGTAATATTACTAGTGACCAGACTAACTTTTCGATAAACGTAATGCATATTATATCGATGTATTATTTACATAAAAAAAAAATAAAAATAAAATTTGCACAATACCGCGATTAGCAATTCGAGAAATTAAGAAAAGTAATATCGTTGCTCGCGAATACGCGGTGACGAGGCGAAAATTTTGCCAGTGAGCAAAGCGTATGAATACGCCTTGCGCGTATTAATTTCGCATGCTAATACGATTCCGCCATCAAGAACCGCCATCGCTGCAAATAATGCGAAACGTTGCGCCATACGGTGTTTTTGCGCGGGATGCAATAAACAATAGATAAGGTATTCGACTGAGGCGAAAGACGAGGTACGATTACGGCAGGTACGTGTCTCGCTTACAAATCAGCTATCGCTGACTCACCGGGCTTCTGCCCGATAAGATAAAGCTTATCACTAATGGTTGCAGCGCGAGACTCTAACCGCTCTCTTTGCCTCCGCTTCGTGTCATCGTATTTTCCGTGCGATCGTAGAAATGCTCTTTGGAACACTCCTTGGACAGCACAGAAAATCCAAATTATGTTTGCAGGATTATTTCAATATCTCTCAGTTGTATATATACCATCACATTTGCGATATCTCTAAGACCATCTTTTTCGAAATGTGTTTTGTAATTGCGATATTTTCGCAACTCTCTTGATTGAAATCATACATGTGAAATGTTCCTGCAATGTATTTTACAATATTACAAATGCAAGATTTCTCAGCCAATAAATGCATGTGCACATATAATTATATACATAATACATCTGTATGTTATATTAATATGCGTGTGTGTGTGTGTATATAAACATAAACGTTACAAATTACAAAATCAAAGAAGATATTACGTTAACTTCATCAAAACGTTCTGAAAATATTTTCACAATATTTTCAAATATATTCCAAAAATGTTTCCGTAGTAAGCAGACATTTTGATATCTCTGTGACTATGTAGAGATATTTCAGAAATATTATGTAACAGTAAATATTAAAACAGTTTCAAAATTTTAACATTATGTCTGCAATATTATAAAAATTTTTCTGTGTTATTAGAGACATTTCAAACTGAGCATCGTTTAATAGCTAACTAATTTTATTCCGTGGAATCAGCAACTTATAATTGATTTCTTTCTTCGATTGATATGATAGCTTACCATCGCAAATTAATTAAAAGTTAATTATAAGCATGTAATTATTAAAATATTTTACTATTAATTTTGCATTAACTGTAAAATATTCTAATTTAATCTATAACCAATTATTAATGTTATTTACAAATTTTTTTTTTTTTAAATCACATGATCATTGATCTTTGGAAAAATAATTCTTTAATACATTGCACAATAGCTCGTGACAAAAAATAATTTCCTACAATTTACGATTATATAACGAACAATTTAACTTGCGTGTACAAAAGATGATTCACCTAATATTTCGTAACACTTAATAAACATGAATTGCGAACGTAAGAATTAGCGAATTAAGTGCATGAGAATGACATAAATTTTACTATTGCAACGTAGCACTAAGTTGAGCTGTTATTTTCTCAATGAGTCCTCGAAACTGGCAACCTTCATTCTGTTTACAGACAATTTCGACTTAAATATAACATTTTAATGAATATATCATGAAGTGTATTTACACTCGGATAATAATAGAAACAGAATAATTACAATAATAAGTTTGCCAATAAGCATCAAGTTTGATAATAATTTTAAACAAAATGAGACAATAAATAAACACAAAGATGTTTAATTAAATAATCGAATAAAAAGTGAAGTGTATATGTTACGTGTATAATTTCATCAATAAAAACAAAATTGGCTTGAACATATGTAGTTAAAAAATAATAAAATTATTTGTTGAAAAAGTTATAGAAGATTAGTCAAAATAAAAAAAAACAAGATAAAAATTAAAAATTACATTAGATTAATCTAAATATAATCTAAATTGTTGCGATAAAACAAAACATAATTAAGTAAAACTAACTTTTGAAAATTTTAAAATTTCAGAATCAGAATATGTAAAATCATGCGTTTAAAACTTTTATAATAGATGAAATAACCGATTATGTTACATAATACTAATATTATAGTATAGTCAACAAATAATTTTTACGAACATACCAAAACACCTTATAATTATTACGACCGTTTAAAAAATCCAATTTAAGTAAAAATGATTAAAGTAGCATTTAATTTCTCATTAAAAGATATATAAAACATATGTGACAGATAAAAACATTTCTTAGATATTTATTTTACTTAGATGTTTTTTAACCCATTTATTTATATCAAGGCCAATTTATATCAAGAGCAATTCAGAGTTCAATTCAAGTTTATTGTGAAGATTTAAAAGATGTTTCTTTTTTACAAAAACAAAATTATCATTTATCATTCATCCGTTGGCATTATCGATAGATAAAATGTTGATTTCGTTTCTCCAGTAGTTTCGTATGCATATCAACTGCGATAGCGAAGATAGAGAGCGCGTCGAGCGATATCAGGTTTAAGATAATGGATAACGCAGAAGAGAAAGAAGATGTCTAAAGAGAAGATTAAATTGCGTATGCGCATGCATACGCCATACGATGTGCGGCTGCAATTTAGTAGTCGTTTTTCCATCGAAGAAAATCGACGACTGACTCGATTTCTCGAGGCCTGTGTTTGTTGAGACTACTGACGTAATCGGGCTGAAACAATATCGGGCTGAAATGGGACTCGCAAGGAAGAGGTCAGCTAGAGTCCGTTACCGACTAGAGAGAGCCCGGAGCGAGCCCAGTTTGTCAGCCAAAATAAACAGAATGTCACGGATATAAATAAAGCTTTCACTCTCTTCGCTCTTCTTTTCGTTGAGCTGTCGCGCCTTGACGTCGTGACAGAGGTCCCTTGGTCAGCGTGCATTCCCAGTTGGGAATACCGTTTAAAATGGTTTCACCCGCGTCATTCAATGGGAATAATTATAGAGACGAGAGATAAAGTTTGTTCTCCATTCAGTAGTCTCCCCCGATTGTGAGATCAGCCTAAAATTAGCATCGGATCAAATTAAAAGACCCCCCCCCCTCCTCCCCCACCTATCTTTGATAATTTATCTTTACTTTACAAAAATTGCTTGAACACAGTTGCGTTATTTGGAACGGAAGAAAGTTTCCAACAAGTATAAATAATTTTGCGACTTTGCGGAGGTTTTTTTTTTTTTACGTCATTCTAATAGCATATTCGTATACCATTTATTATTATTAATTTTACACAAAAGGTAATTATTGAAAGATATTTTGTGAACTGAAGTTGTTGTCCTGATATCTTTTTTATTTAGAAACTTTAGATTCGCGCTGATAAAATTCGGAAATTAATTCCTCTCTAAATGTACGTGTCAAGCAGTTTACTGTAAAACACTCGGTTCGATTATGTAAAAGCCGTGTCAAAGTGTTGCGTACATTTTCCGTGCATTTTCGAGAAGGTAAGGTGTGGTTCACGTTTTCTGACTAATCTCACGCTTTGTACGTGAGTTTGCGAGCTGCTTTATCCGCTGAATTTAGCTTATGTCAATTGCGGCGTTCGTGAGATTCACCTAACGACAAGGCAACTATAATGCTCTGATACCCGGATAACGTGCGTTCCCTTCTTGTTTACTATTTTCCCGTTTTACCGGGATTTGCATGTAGCTACAACTGATGCTATTCATGGCGGCCGCACGTCCCGCATCCTATATGGAAAAATCCTTTTCCGTATTGCACGTGCGCGTGGTTACGAATAGCCTGATCTCGATTTCGGTTACACCACGTTGTGTCTATCCATTTTTATATATAACCGCGAATGTTATCCACATGTACTCCAGTTCGCTCTGCTTATGCGATAAGTAAAATAAGACTTTGCCGCCTATCGGCAGTAATCTATACAAGTCAGGAGAGAGAGAGAGAGAGAGAGAGAGAGAGAGAGAGAGAGAGAAACCGTCATAAGTACATCTTTTTCATACAACTCTTTTGATAAATAAGATCAGATCATTTGTATAAATATTCTAAATTTAACTTAAAACGTCTGAATATCAGTGTTAATTCTGTTGTTGCGAAGTGAATTTTTTATTTCGTCTTTTATAGTTTTAAACATCACGTCCGAGTAACAAGCTACATTTTTTTTTTATTTCACCTACTTAATATTTATGCTTCAATTTTTGCGCGTTATATTTGATTTTAAAAATATCCAACTTTATAAAAGTGACATTAGTACATTATATTTTGTATCTAAGAAAGACAGGAATTTTCAATGTGAAAATGTGAAAGGAAGTTTTAGAAATCATCTTTTTCCTGCTAATTTTTTGGATTATTTATCTAAAATTTCTTATTACATATCAATCTTGCTATTATTTTAGACATTTTATTTATTCAAATTGTTTCCTCTAGGTTTTAAGGAGATATTTTGACCGCGTTGAGAAATTTAAAAAAATTAGAAAAAATATATATACATAATTAAATACGTTATAAAATCTACTATTGATAAATAAATAAATTCTAAATTTATAAAAAACAGAAGTTGATAGAAATTAAATAGAAATTAATAGATTGATTGAAAATTAGAAAATGTAAGCTTTTCTTTTTGCGGCTGATCCAACTGGATTTCTCTTCATTATCTCTCTTGCTTTCATCTCGGAATTGTCTTTGTCAATTCGATTGAAAAATTAAGATGAGTTCAACTGTGAAGCCGCCGCGATTGGACGGTTTAACCAATGAAGTAACTTCTGCTTAACGCGTAACTACTGGTAAACAGGATCGGTCCATGTAACGTGGTTACTTGATCTAGGATCTTGTTTGCGCAACTGCGCAAGCTCAAGCGTAACAAACGAAGTGTCAGAATCAGGTTTCGGTTAACGTTAAACGCGAGGTGTAAAGCCGCTTGAATCTTGGCGTGATTACAATTTGGCATGTCATTTGCACACAGAATTGCTATGGCGGTCTGAAACGGCGTTGCGCTTGAACATATAAAAAACAGCCACGCTCGAGTATCCTTCGGGGAGTTCTTATGCAGCATTAAAATAAAGAGAGAGAGAGAGAGAGAGAGAGAGAGAGAGAGAGAGAGAGAGAGAGAGAAAGGAAGAAAGACAAACGGGATGAGTAAAAGGGGGGAAGTGGGGCGTAGGAGGTAAAGCGTGGAACGGGCGAGTGAACGAGCATGCATGCAGGAGAGAAAGGAAAGAAATAGAGAAAGGGGGAGGAAGAGGAAAGGGGGGAACCGAGCGGTCCAGCCGGGCGCAGCACGTGACGGGTGTCGTTAATATTTCATTAGCATTCGTTTTGCGTCGTCCCACCGACGTGGCCGGTTTTATATACGCTTTACGTTACACCCCCTCCCCCCCTCCCCCCGTCCAGCCGGTAGTCGAATTTTTATTGCTAACGCGGCGCAGTTATCCGTAAAAAAATCGCGCGTTTTGCCGCGTTCGTTGACTCTCCTGTTGGTTTTCGCGGCACTATCCGATGCGCTTTTCCGACGTTCTCGAATTTTTACATGGCCCTGTGTTCCGATCGATACGAGCAACGAGGGGGAGGGGAATTAGAGAACTCCAAGCTAAACTCTACTACTACATGAATGATATTTATGCATCGCGCGAAATTATTAGCTTTCTTCCGCTTCCTCAATCACGTTCTTTCTTTTCTTTTTTTTTTGCTTTTCAGCATTATCGAGAATACGGACATTTTGTTTAACACTTCATTGATTTATAATTTTTGTAATACATGCTTAAATCGAAGGGCGAAAAATTTTTTATTTTTAAAATATAGGATTTTACAACGATTAAAAGAAAATTTGTGTTCATTTCTACTTTATGTTAAAATGGTTATTATAAATTAAATATTTAACACAAGATTTATTACAATATCTAAAAGCAACATCCAATGTTTTTTTCTGACATCTACGATACTAATTTAACAAACAATGCCTTCATTAACAAATTCTAATTCTTCTAAATTTACCGATAAAAGTCGAGGATTTAAAAAGTTAAGAGGTTTATTAAGAAGACAAGAAAAGGAAGAAAGGGATGTACGCTATGTAAAAATTTGCAACTTGCACGATTTGATGATCTTTCGTTTTTGTAATTATATGTCGTCGGCAAAATTTACTCGTCTCTGCCCTGCCCCATCTCACGATTTTCCTGGCCTACCTTATCGTTCTACTACTTGATGCTTCGCAGCTCGCTTATGTCTCTTCTTTGACTACGCAATCTCGACAAGCCCCTCAATTCAGCCAATTAATTAGCATCTAATGAACATGCTTTGAGCTGCATTCTCCGCCGAGGTTGCGACGCGAAGAGAGTTAACTTTACCTTCGCTATTGTCTTCTCTTTCGGTTATATCGTCATGCTATGTTACCTGGAATTCCGTCCTTAATCGTGCCAGAACTCTTCGAGGTTGATCGAGGGAGCGTTAAACGAGATACTAGGAATCTTATTATATTTGAAATTACAAAAGATCTGTTCTGTGTTAAAAAATTCAAGGTAGATGTATACGAAAAGAGTTTAGTTTGCTCTCAGTAAAAGATAAGTCTCGAGGAAAGAATTTTTTATCGAAATTTTTTTTTGCTAATGTAACGCTGTAATATACTAGCATTTTTCTATTGCTTTAATGGCAAATTATTATTACTTCAATCGTTGTATTATTCACTGAAAGAAATGATATTGGAGTCGTAACGAATTAGATTATTTAGATATGAAAAATTAGCTAAAATGAAAAATGACTAATAAAGACGATGCGATATCGCGTATGTTTCATATTTAATCAATATAGATGATAGAGACAGAATTTATATCTGAACAATTTATCAAATTTAGCAAGAAGATATCTCTAACGTTCAATCAGATAATAGCCACTCATATCTCTTATAAAAATGACTGTGTGATTTAGTTATGAGATCTAAATTTGTTAGAACATATATTGTTAGATGCTATGTCGCTGCTATAAAATTCTACGTACAGATAAAATTCTAATTGAACTAGCGAAACATTTTTTTTGAGTGTCGCTAATATAATAAAGGTATAAAGAGCGAAGAATAAAGAATGAAAAAGATTAAAGAAAGAAGAATATGATTCTTGTGAGGAAAATAATACTTTGATTTTCTCAAAAATTAATTTGATTAATTCGATCGACTTATAATACGGTCTAAATGCAAGATATCAGAATTTTAATTTATAATCTTATATATATATATATATATATAAAACGTTTTGTTAAGATAATTAAAAGTCTCACTCACCGTTCCGGTTCTCACTGTCGGCCGGCTTCATTTGGATTGGATGGCGCATCTAAAAATAAAAAAAAAAAAGTCAATGATATAGTTTGCATTCTCGCACCACCAGGCAACCGCACTTCGAGAGCGGGCACGTGTAATAAAAGCGACATTTATTATTGATAAGACTGCCGATACCGTCGACGTTAGAGAGCAGATTCGAATGTAAAGTTCGTTTCACACTTTTTGAAAAATGCAACGATGGGAAGACGTTTTCCACTTGCGGCTTGCGGTTTGCTCTCGGTTGTACTTATACAGAGATGAGTGTGCGAAATGCAATTCGCTCGGCCTTATTCTAAGGATTCTTTCCTATTTCCTGCGCGAGACCGAAAATCGAAATCGCGATATAACACTGGAATTTGCTGGAATATTTTATGGAATGTCATATTGTCAGCGTGAACGTTGTAACTATCGAGGCAACGCGATATTTCTATTTATACACAATAATTTGCAATCTCTTACGTATCTACTAATTTACGTACAGCTTGAAACGTATATTTTTTTTTGTTTTTTTTTTTTAATAAAATTTTCAATATCGTTTTTAAAAAATTGTTATCCTTTTAAAACTAAAAAATATTTTAACAGTTAAATCATATATTCACATTTTAGTATTTATATAAAATTAATTAAATACTAAAATTTTATTGCACTTTCACAATATTAAAACTTAAATTGTAAATAAATTTTCATATTTGTAGTCACAAATTAAAAAATATAAAAATCCTTTTATATTTTTATATAAAAAGGATTAAAAAGAATTCCTCTATAATAAATATAATCCGTTTAATTAAAAAGCTATTATTTTTTTAGTCATTAAATATAAAATTATTATAAAACATATTCTCTTAACAATATCTTTGTTTACGCGTTTTAATGCTATATTAGCATATTTATATTTTCATTTTCAAACAAACTTGTTACTATAATTCGATCAAAATATTTTATGTTAAAAAAACTGTAATAAAATCTGAGAATATATTGTGTAGCTTAAAAGCCAGTCGTCGAAATCCTAACATATGGTATTAGATATAGTTATTGCAAGAACATTTATAATATTGGGACATGTGAAAAAAGACACAGCGGATATTTTTTGATGGACGATATTTACGAGTGAAATTCATGGAAATCGTTTGGAAAAGTAAGTCCATCCAGTGTAACCAATCGTTCGTGTGAATATGGAAATTATATCTATTTGTTCGAATGTACAATGAGATTTTCTGTGCAATGAATCGATGACACCCCGATCGCGCGTTTCCGAAACAAACGAGATCTTCATAAGCAGATAAGAACCGAGAGAAGCATCAGTACAGCATAGTACGATGTACGCCATACACGCGATTATCTGTCGTTGTAATAAAATCGATTTATGCCAAATTTAATTGTGCGGATTTTGCCGCGGGATAAAATCCATTGCGAGTGATGTTTTAGCAATTATGCGATTGAAACAGAATACGCGCGAGTTGTAAACGATTTTCGAGTAAATGAATGCTATCGTGGCTAAACACGTGCGCGGGCTCTCATATTTTTCTCTACGTACGTTGAAAATACTCCCTCAGAATATTTCAATACCGTTGAGATTTTCGGATAAAAGCGTAGTCGATTAAACTTTTTTTTTTTTTTTTTTTTTTTTTTAATTGCAATATGCGATGCAGTAACATAGAGCGATAGACCTCGATTGCTTTGTTTGTTACGCTTGATGCGTTATTTTATCGCATTTATCGCACTCGCAAAGCAATTATTGATAATTATAGTTACCATAAATATATTTCTTATAGAGTTCAAATTGCTTAATATGATATTTTCCAAATATATTATCTCATTTAACAACTAGCCGCTTTAGATTTGTAAAAAATTAGCGAGGTGATTATTCTTGGCGAATAAAAATGCAATAGCTATACAAAGTTAAGCTCTTACAATATCTAGACAATGCGTTATTGCGCCATAACAAAATAACTGCGTGTAAACGGAAGGGAAGATAGATTATGAGAGAGAAATAGAAAGGGTATAACACTTATAGATACATTGTGATAGAATCTCCCCCCTTACGGAAAAGATGGCAGCTGGTCTGACATTTCCATTTATTATAATGGTTATTACAGCCAGAGAAATAAGCCATCAGTTTTTACGACGTATTCGAATTATATTATATCGATCGGACAATTTATATCTCGAGCGAACGATGAACAAGGAGTTACGATCTAGGTCACTTTCAAACTCCTTATTTTTAATTTAATTATTGCGCTCGTTAAATTCAACGCCATCACTAGATTCTGATAAGATGAGAAAGCTTGTGACGTGAAAGATCTTCAATGTACTATCGGTCGTAATGGATGACTCATTGCGAGAAACGGAAGAAGTAAGAAGTGTATTTTGTTGATATATTGTCGCTAATTGAGCAACTACATCATTGTAGAATTTTGGAACAACAAAAGAAATAAAGGTAATAATAGAAAAAAAAAAAAAAATCGATATTTATTAGAAATATATATCGCGCGTGGCATAAAAAGTCAATATTTGTCATGGTTTTAAAATAATATGCATCAAATTATTCTAAAAAAGTTTAACTGTAATAATAATATAATTATATTATTTATTTCATTTATTTGTGTTTCTAAATCTTGATTTCTCGCAATCTTTATTTCGTAAACTCTCAGTTGCATAAATCCTTAATGTCAGGAGGATTTCACTTCTTCGAATCTTTGATTATAACTCTTGATAATTCAATACAGGTTAATATTGTAGATTCTTGTAGATATATCTTAAAATTTTCCCAATGCTGCTTCGTTTTTGTTACATTATATAAAGTTTTAGATTTTCATTATCCGCATCAACTTAAAGTTTTACAACTTGTGTTAATTTTTCCGCAGAAAACTTTCGTTTTCATAGATACTACAGACAGACGCACGTTTCAATTTCAATTGAATTGTACGACCCTTTGATTCCACAGACAGTGGGATTCATAATTTTTTGGATCTGATGTAATCTAGCAGTTACGATGGTTTTTTAACAGCGAAAGGGTTTAAGGCTTCCCTCGAAAAGGAATGTCCATGTCCGCTGGGAGCTCCGGCGCTCATTTGCCATTCATTCCCGAAACTGGGTTGCTCGCAATTCTGTGCCTCCGGTTCTATCTCGCAGCCGTCTCTGTGCCGGGGAAGGATCATCCCCCCCAAGATTCGAATTCGATATCCATATCGACTAGTGGGATCGATACGCCAGGCCAGGTATAATCGTCCAACCAGCCACGATTGCGATCGAAGATTATGCGCATCGACTAACGAGCCATATACCACATTGATGCAATCTGGATGCACCAGATTTGCAATATAGAGCAATAAGCTAAGTACACTTTGGTATGAGACATAATAGGAGTACAATACAATGTGCAACAACTTTAATATTTAAACTGTATCACGAAGTTCTTTCACGAAGCTTAATGTTTTTCAATTTTTAACAGGTGTCATCAAAGCAATGTCATATTCTATTGAAAAATGTGCACGACAACAAAATAAGTATTTTCAATGATATAAAATAATTTATTTGTAATATAATTTTTAGAGAAGAGAGAGAGAGAGAGAGAGAGAGAGAGAGAGAGAGAGAGAGAGAGAGAGAGAGAGAGCGCATTGTTAACAATAAGCTTATAAATTATCCGCTCGGAATTATATATTTTTAGGATGTTTTATATTACAGCTTAATTTATCCTTCGATAAGAAATTTTAAAATGCTATCCAAATTTTATTTATCGTATAGATTGAAGAGAAAGCAGAGCTACGACATTGTATACAAAGATATACACAATATTTTCTTTATAAAAGTTTTTTTTCTAAACGTCAACATATAATGCATATTGAATTTTCATGGTTGTTTGCAAATTTAAGGACAATCGGATAAAAATTATATTTGTACGATTTACGTCTAATTGTAAAATGTCATGACAAAATTAATCCATGACAGATATCCATGACATAAATTTAATAATCTAACAGATCAAAAGTTCTACACACAAATAGAACACTCGTACAGGAAAATCAGTCATGTAACTAATTACCACGTGCAAATTATCTTTGAATTTTCAAAGAAAATTCAAAGTTGTTTTAATTTGACGCTTCCCAGCAGGTCTTCCAAGCTTACATTTAAAACAATCGATTGGCTACTAATTTTTGAATTGAGAAGATATAAATTAGATCGAAGATAAATTAGAATTTTGGGATATCGCGAGAAGTAACGGTATAAAGAAGAATTTTGTCTGGGGATAAGAAGATGCATACCGTTTCGGGGGTGATGCGCGCTATCTTGTTGCGAGCGAGCTCAGAATATTCTATTTGCGAATCTCCTCGATACTCCGGAACGCGAAAGAATTTCTCGTATCGCACTGGTGAGAGCCAGCTTGAAATTCATATCTATGCTAAGCGCGTGGCGCGTTTGGGTTTAGTGCCTTCCGCATCGTACCTTTATATTGCGGCAGATTCGGTAATTTCGCGCATAGCAATTCCGCTTAAAGTCGACGGATGGTTCGATTTTGTTTGAGGCGAGGGATGAATTTCTTCTTTTCCTGAACGGGACTCTCTTATATAGAGAGAGAGCTCCGTAATTTGAGAAATTCGGCGAGAATTTCGGAGAACACAACTCGCTACGCGAGGGTGAGAAATTTGGGAAAGCGTGAAACGATACCCGGCGATATCTTCTCAAAGAAGAAATTAAATGACGATCCTACGGATCGAGAAACGTTCCCCCAAAATTCTTGGAATAATAAAATATCTGGAACAGGCGAGGCGGTAATCGGTTTTCAGCTCCCGAAACGTGCAATCTCCTTCTGAACGTACTGCAATTCTCGATTTTTAATCTAGACCTCCTTCCCAAGAAATGAAGTTCAACAGTTTTTCGCGTAGAAGAAAGAGCCGCCAGCACGAGTTGGAGTTACACTCGCGAATTTCTCCCGGCGTTCATTCTCATTTGGTGGAAGTGCAAGTTTTCTTTCGCGGAAATTCTTTTTCCACATCATAAATCCACAGACCGACCTTTCATCTTGCTAAATTTTAATCCTCATCTACATCAATAGAGATTCTTTAGATACTCACACAGTAGATAATTGCAGTATATATAATGCTTCTTATTATATAACGGCATTTATGAAACTGTGATAATAATTATGAATCAATTCCAACAAAATTACTAATTGTTACTTGCTTTATTATAGACAACTTTACTTTACCGGAATATTTCCATATTTTACACGTAATTATCTAAAAGACTAAATATATATTAATTAATATATTAGTACACGAGTTCATTTATGCTTTTGAATATTGCAATATTTAATGAAAAACTGTTGCATTTTTCGAGGATAACATAATAAGACTTTATTAATGCTTTGTGATTTTCCTGGACTTTTGGTTCATTAAGCATTACTCGCTTACACAATCTTTTTCGATTCTTTTATTTTATTTTTTTTTTATGTTATACCTATTTTTATAATAATTTATCTATGCGAATATTCACATTTTTATTATTGTTTGCCTATTGTTAATATCGAGGTCTTCCTTTGACATTAAAGAAAAAGTAGGGTAATTCGGTTTCCACAGTTTGACGTGTATTCTTTTCTCGAAGAGGACTCGATTTAAACTTACACCTCTGCTTACGTATTCTCGCGTCTCACTCATTTCCAGGATACGCCGAAGCTCCTTTATCCTCCTTCGCTCAGCCGCGTCCGGACTACGAAAGTAGCACTTCCGCTTCTCTGCCGGAATGTCGCGACGCCTGCTGACTCCGGCTTCGTGACTTTTAATCTCGAGCCCATTGTAAGGGCTGGTGGAGGGTAATTTTTATAATCTTCGTGCAAGAATAGGGGATGGTGTGACGACTGGATTTAAAGTTGCACCATCCTTTCTTTTCCGCATCGTCACGCTTTAAAAGAGAAGGCGTTTTCGCCATCCTTCCCTCTGGCCCTTTTCTCTTGTCTTCGCCTTGAATCGCGTAAATTCCACCACCATCTTGACACCGATCTCTCTCTCTCTCTCTCTCTCTCCTGTGCTTTAATCGTCGATAAAATTACGAAAGTGGCAGTTTGCACTTCCGTTACTCGCTGACTCCGACTTTTGCGCGATTTTTAATCTCTACGGTTTTCTTATACCGGAACAGGAATACTTTTTGTGATATTTGTACAGGCGATAGATTCAAATTTGCTGAGATGGTTGGACGATTTGAATGGAGAAAAAAATTTGACGAATAGAAGTCGTGATTAAAAATTGTAGAACAATAGTCGATGCTTGGAAAAATTTTCAATTACAATCTTAAAAGTTTTACCATTTTATATGTATTTATTAAACATTTGTTAAATTATTATTGTAAAATTATTATTATAATTATTCATCTACCTTCATAAGAACTATTTTATGAGAATACAATTGAATTTAGAACATAATAGATGCGCAAGTGCGCGGTTTTATATTCATATAATTTCAATCTGTTTTTTTACACAGAAAAAATTAGTTCTAAATCGAGAAAAATATTTTCATATATAGGCAAAAATATCATAATTTTCTTAAAATTTTTAATTCTCATTTTCATTTAATTTGTATTGATATGAATGTTACTTTTGTCTATCTCAAGATTAAAAATTTTCTATGTAAAGGTGAGATTATAATAGTCTTGTTATAATTAAGAGTATACTTGCGTCAATACTAAAAATTTTTTTTTTTTAAGATGTATTCATAGAAATATCCTTATAAATAAAAATGTAATCTTGATTTAGAGACTAATTTCTTCCTGTGTACACAATCGAAAATTCTTTTTTAATAAACTATGCTTCTATTGCTTGTAAAGTTTTCATATATTACGAGCATATTAGTGTATTTTTTTTAGAAGAATATCATTTCTTTCCAGAAAAAATTGAAAATATTATTCATGTTATACATTTAAATTTATTTTATACAAATAACAGATTAAAATATCTTGAAGTAAACAATAATATTACTAATATTATAACTGAGAATTCAAAAGGATATACAGAATATTGTTACTTTATACAACTTTCTATATAAAAAGTCATAATGGATAGAAAGATTTTTAGAAAGTTTTGTTCTGCTAGAAACAAATATTTTATTTGTTTGATATTTCGTGAACGCACGTTTGTTATTTTTGCGATTTTAGATATTCGATAAATTGCACGCGCACTAGCGCTAGTTGCAATATAAAGATACAAGAAAATATTTATACCCCACACTTTATATTTGTTTCATCTAACGCATAAAATCTCTCATATGGACGGTGCAAAATACAAAATTGTCAACTTTGAATACTATCCGGCAATGGCGATAGTGCTCGATCAAGAAAAATTCGCTTTTGTTCATTCCCGCCCGCATATTTCCCACCAGATCTCTCTGACTGTGCGGTATAAATTCAATATCCACACGGTAAAAGCCGATCGGCCGGGGTGCTCTTTGACATTCGAGGGGTTGCCCCGAAAGTGACAAGGGCGCGTGGGCGGTGGGAGAGGGGGGGGGAGATGGTGGCACGGGATGCACGGCCATAGGTAGCGGGTATTAAAATCGACGTATTCGACTCAAGGGCTCGGCCGTCGTATCGCCGGTTATAAATTCGTTTCACGTACCGCCACGTCGGGCGGCGTCGACAGAATGAAAAAAGGGGCACGGCGAGAGGACGGCGGGGAAAGAGTGGCTCTGGGCCGGAGTGGCCGGAGGGATGCTTTTTTTTTCTCCTCGATGGGTGGCAAACGCGCGAACGTGAACGCGCGCGCGCGCGCAGCGAAGAGAGCCTCGTGAAAAATCTGCATGGATTTTAGCGATGGTGCGACGCGGGAGGGGGGAGAGGGGGGGGGGGAGAAAAAATGCGGCCGCCACGTGCATCCGCGCGAACCGACACTTGGTGAAGGGTGGGCGCTGCGACACGGCGAAAACCGATGTTCTCAATGAAGGGAAACATGAAATACGAGAGGCGCCGGTGGTGCGGCAGCCTGGAGTGAGAAAGGATCAATTTCTGGTCGATTTTGCGCGACGGGAGCAAACATGCTCATCAAATTTATGGCCACGTTCGGTAATTCTGTCTCTCAAGAGACGGTTTCATCAACGACATCGTTTATCTTCGACCGTATTTCCTCTGATTTTTTTAACAATTTTATTTTTCAAAGCGTGCATCACACAGGATCGACTAACTTAATTCTAACAAAAAGTCTTTAAAATTATATCGTAATGAAATTTTGTTAAATATCTTACAGATTAAGATTGGCATTTAATCAATCCGAAAAAAAGAAAACCAATCTCAAGTTTACTGAACTTTGGTCAATTTCGAATCCAATCTTAGTTTTTAATACGGACTTTACAAGTTTGTTTTGTAAAAAATTCGACTTTCAAACTCGAATTTTGAATTATATCGTGTGTTATATTTAAAAGTTATATTCATTTTTCATTAAAGTTATATGGATCAATGTATATTACTCTGCTATTACTCAATGGATCAATGCTACCGATAAAGAGAGAAATAAGATAAATGACCTAAAAAGAAATATAACTGGATTTGATTTTCTTCAAATAAAGAAAAATCAATTTCGTTTTCCGTATCAACAAAATGTAATCATCAAATGTAATAACTCTGTAAATATTTAATAACTTTCTATTAGAAAAAATTGACATCTACCTTTTCAATTATTTGATAAAAATTGAAATTCATCGATCGCTACTTGATCTAATAAGAAAAAAATAAATAAATAAATAAATAAAAAGTTTAACGGTGAAGCAAATATATCCATAAATTTATCAACGATATTCGATAATTAAATCTTTTTAAAATAGAATTGTTTCAAAATAACATTACGTTAAACGTTTCGCGGAAATACACAGCAGAAAGTTGATTATTTATCACATGTCGAAATGCTGCACGTGGCGGAACATTAATATTCTTTATTAACAAGTAACAGGAAGTATTTTTGACCAAGAATGAGTGGGTTGACGAGGCAAAACTGACATTCTCAGTGAAGGGAGGAATGAAATACGAGAGGGCCGATAGCATGGCACAGTGAAATAAAAAAGGATGAAATGTTGGTAGATGTTATGATAGGAGTAAACATGCCTATCAAATTTATGAATAATGGTTGTTTGATAATGTAACCTGCCCAGGAGATATAAACATCGATATAGATTATAGATCATCAATTCAGGCATTTCAAAAATGTGGTCTTTTAACCCTTTGCAGCATCGCGTGCGTTTTATATATATATATATATATATACAGCATAAAATAAATTTCCCGTTGTAACAAATAATAGAAACGATTTTCAAGTAAAATGCACGATGATGAATCATACGTATAGCAGCACGTTTATTGGGAAACATAAATATATGCATTTGTAAAACAGATTTATTTAAACATTTGCCAGACTTTATTTGTAAACAGTTATTTAAATATCTACTGAGTAATCAATCAAATCGTCTGGTTAAATATTACCATCAACTAGATTATAACCATGAAGATTAAAATTTAATTACCAGCTGGTCAATAATATTAATTAATAAATATATTTACGTGAAAGGAGTAGCGTTATTTGACCGCTTGCTAAAAAGTCATCGTCAGGATATTTTTAATACACTTCGACTGGCCTGGTATTGTCTTTATCACGACAATAATGTAATTGTTCGCTTTCTGAAAATTTCTCTCAAGAAATGAGTCTTGGAGATCGGCGCGCAATTTAGTGAGCGAAATCAAGTGCACGAAATATACATGCGTAGGAAACGAGATACGTCATTATCACATTTTGCGTTACCACCCCCATGGATTGTCGGCCAGACGTATTTCATTGCCAGTCATGGCAGGGAATGCATAAATTTTTATCGTAACACGACGGCGACATCATCGTTATCATAACCGGAGAGACCCCGGACGAACGCCGACGGTTTCCGGCGCGAGTTTGTAAACGGCGCGTCGTCATTCAATTTCCGCTACGCGGCTTTCTTCGGAGAGAGAGGGCTCTTTCAGCCCTTGGCGTGACCGTTTGAGTTTTTGAGAGTTTTTCGCGACTTATCCGGCATACGATCTCGTCTTCATTTCCGTCGCGCGTGTCGCCGGTTTTCGTCGAATCGGCAGCCCGGAAAACCGGGGATGTCTGACGTCTTTTCATGAAAAATTAGCGAATGCAACCCTCCCCGTTTTGTCGAGCGACTTGTAAATTCGATCGATCGATCACATTTGGCTTTGTATTTTTTAGTACTGAATGGGACGGAAATTAAACGTATACCCGTGGATGATATATTTAAATCATAAATCCGTTTTTACTTTAAATTTCACTTCAGAATAAAATCTAAATCCATTTATATTTAGAGTATAATAACGTATAATTATCAACTTGATTTCAAATGGCAGTTATAAAACTTATTTTCCAATTCCTCCTTTTTAAAACAAATGTGATTAAACAATCAATAACAAATATTATCGATATAAATACAACGAGGTAGGTCAATCGGCGTGGTAAAAAGGGCGCAATTTATGTGATTAAAAAAGAAACGACGTTTCCAAATATCGACATTCTTTGAACGACTGCATTTCAGGAATTATTTGATTTCTATTTATTTAACTTTTCTACGCAGAGTTTTGCGTATAGCGAATTATCCACAAAATTGGCACGAACCCCAGTCACAAATCTTTGAACAAAGCTCTCTTCTGACGCATGTCGCGTAAATCTTAGTGCCTATAGCCAACCGAAGGGAAGTGTTCTAGAAAATTGTAGGTGTAATAAAAGCTTTATGTCTTCCGCGAGGGAAATAAAAAAATTATGGTCTCCACTTTTCATAGAAAATACGAAGGATAGTTATGAGCCATAATTTAACGCGCAACGAGTGACGCGTGCAATCGAATGCGTCGTAACGGATTTTCCGAATTTCATATCAGTTTTGCTACGGAAACTTATTAATAAATGTTTGTGGTCACAATTGCTGACTTATCCACATACTACGTGAATAATTAGTTTGTTTAAAATATGGGTTGCTAGGTTGCTCTCATAAAAATTTATATTTAAGATTTTATGAATTTTTTTAAAAATAATATTTCCATTTATTTATAATGATAATATTAAATTCTCACACTTAAGCACACTCATAACTCAAGTTAAAATTAATCTTTGCATACTTGTCTACTATTTAATTATGACAAAATCCAAATAAATATATAAAATTTCAATAATTTGCACACATAAAATCTAATACAAAAAAAAAAAAAAAAAGTAAAAGTATATCCAAAATATCGTTCTTAAAATGAAATTTATGAAATCATCGATATCCAAATAATTATGCCGATATATTTTACCACAAATATGCTATTTTAATGCGATTGTCGACTGTTGAGTAAAATAACAAATTTAACAATCCCCCCCTCCCTACCCCGAGTTTCGACAGAAACACTAATCTCCCTGCGCGAGCATAATTATATGCTATTTATAATTTAACATTCCACGATTCGCGCGCGATTGGCACTCGATTGGCCGAATTTTCCGAAATGCCAATGGGGGGGGGGGGCACAAAAAGTGATTAAATTACCTGGCAAGCCGGCATTCGGCTAAACCAGGCGGTGATCGATACACGTGGGTGTGCGAGCGCGTTGCCGAGACGCGTAATCATTTATGCGTGACTGACGTCTGTTTACTTGCTACAGATTTACTCCGGCATTGTACGATCGCCCCGGTTTTCATCGGCGATCTGGACACGACCATCCGGCGCGGAAGGACGGAGCGAACGTTTAAACAAAGCCAACTCTTCTTCCTCCCTCCGAAGGACACCTGGACGCCTTTGCGCGTCAGTCCTTTCGAGATCGTATATGTGCACGCATTGCCGATATAGCCTTTTGCCATTATACTTCTATAAATCATCAATTTTAGATGCCACGTTAGATAATGCTTGAACAAATAATGAATGGGTTGCGAATAGAAATTCTTTTAAATTCAATCAACGTGCCTGCCATATTCAATTCTAACTGATCCTACACGTGGCCATACGTCAAAGGGAGATTCGAATAAATTTATCATCGTGTTCATCAATCATTTATTATCTATTTGTACTTTTTTCTTCCTCTTTTTATCACTTTTATTTCAACCCTCCTCTCTCTCTCTCTCTCTCTCTCTCTCTCTCTCTCTCTCTCTCTCTCTTTTATAGGAATGTACACATGTATAATATCCCGCGCTCTTGTTCATCGCTTCATTCTCGTGACTCTTGTACTAAAACTCGAGAAGCTCACGACCGGCAATCTTTCGCTTGCGGATTACAATTGCAATTGATTACCCTCGCGATGACTTTCGTAGCGGCGAAACGCCGGCTCGTTTCGCCGGCTCGCGCTATCAATTTCCATTTCGCGTTTCTATCCAGCATGGGCGGGCGTTTCCGTCAGCGTGCTGCATTTCTCAGGGAAATGGGAATCGATTTGAAGAACGCCGCTGCGAAACTGCAGTTGGCAACACGCCCTCTGCCTGTACGTCCCCGAGCGCGCCGTCGGGTCATCCCTCTGGTGTCCCATTCGGGCGGATCAACCCCTCGCGCGCCCTTTCTTTTGCCATCCCGATCTCCTAAACGTGCGCTTTTTCACTGTCCACGAAATATCTTTACGACGGCATGCGCGATGTGTCGCTGCTCCGCTATCTTCCTTTTTCCTTACTTTACTTTCCTCCGCAATCGGAGGATTTCGATCATTCGACGAGATTCGTAACACGACAGAATCACAAGTGGAATGGAGAAGACGTTGTCGAAGGTATAATGAAAGAAATCGTGAGTGTCAAGAGGTGCAACTGCTAGACTGTCAACTTTCTAATATATCATCATGTAAATGTTGCGTTTCCAGATAATTATTGTGTTTTTTGATAATTATGAATATTTGTAAGTATATGCGAAAGTAATATTAAGATTGGGATTCTAAATAAGTAACACTGTGAAAATTTATTTGTCAATTATTGCGCGTTAATTAGATGCTGCTCGAATAAATGAAATTTGTTAATTTGTAATATTTTGTGCCAGATACTAATTATAATTTTATTAAATTAGCATAAGTTGAGAAAAATATTTGAAATATATCTGAATTAAAAAGAGATAAACTCTTTTTATGATTTGTTATTTTGGGTCAACCTATTAATAATATTATTTGTTGCTATGGTTATCCTATACTGAATAAGTGGTATAAATTTGTTTCAATTATCGATCGTTTCGAAACTTGAGAACTTTCATCCATAATAATCCTCATCATTTTTGGTTTATATATATATAATCAATACACTCAGTTTCAATTGATAATAAATCGATTACATAGATTGCGTATATAAATACAAGTAATAAAGTCAAACGAACAGCAAATAAACATGATTTGAAGCTGAAGGATGCATGTTACCTACTGAGAAAAAAAGATAATTAACTTGATTAAATTTTGCAACTTAATTATATTTGTTAAATATATAAATACTTGAACTGAACAAATTTAATCTAGTTGAAAAATTTAGTCAAGTTAACAACTCTTAGTACAAATTACGAGTCAAAGCTTAATGAAAGAAAACTAAATATTTATATAGTAAAAGAAATTAATAGCGTTTATATAAAAGAGACAATACGTATGTATGCAAAACAAGCAGTCATGTATATCCACGTCAAGATCAAAAATTGTGAAAAATCGAGCAATTTTCACGGGGAAAAGGAAAAGGATCGATTGCCTGCAGGCTCAAGGAAGAGCGTTCAATAAAGCCGACGTTGTTGTATCGCACGTACTCGATGCTGCCCAGGAACGATATATCCGGAAATTGAAAGTTTCCTGTTGGGGTGACAGAGGGGGAGGGGGAGGGGGGGAGAGATGAGGGAGGGAAGGGAAAAGGTCCGCGAGCGACTGCCAGGTAGGGAGAAAGATTTGTCTCACCGTGTCACGGGAGATCACTATTTCTTTATTTCGTGGCCACTCCGAGCGAGATCGGTCTTCGTGGTCGACGGGGAATATTCGATGACTCGGGATAATACACCGCGTTATAATATCCTCTGGGAATTGGATTGAGGTCACCACGAGATAGGTGGGAATGTAGACACACACCACACACCACACACCACACACCACACACCACACACACACCCACATCCACACCCACACCCACACCCACCCACCCACCCACACACACACACACACACACACACACACACACACACACACACACACACACACACACACACCCATCCCCCCCACACACACACACACATACATACGCGAATACACACAATTGTATCGCGATCGTCGCGAGGCACATCGCGATTATTCGGTAGATCGTCATATGACTAATTGTTTCGGAATCAGATTTTTACGGGAATTGTGCGGGAATCGCGGGATACTCCCCCAACTCTTTCTGCCGAATAAGCGCGGAAGTAATCCTCCTCCTGAAGCGATTTCGTTCCCCCCCCCCCCCCCCCCGTGTATTTCCATTTGCATCCGACTTAAGCGTTTCATTTGTCATCGCGGAGTTGTAGTATACACTTCCATACGGACGTTTCTACGTTTTCGATTTACCTCGGCTTATGCCGAGGGATTTCATGGGTCATTAGAAATTTTCGCGAAATCCAACTTGAGATAACAGAGAGATATAAATATATTGCTTATGATTAATTCGTTCGTAATTAATCATCAACAGTGTTTAATTAATAAGTATTATTATGAATGTATGGGAAAGAGATTGCACCTTCCTCTCCCCCATACATTATGCCAAAAATGTTTTATGCAGACGCGTAAAAGAAGTTGATTGAAATCTTATTAAAGGAAAAATTTTTACAATTATTTTTTACTTTTTAAATCGTAAATTAACAAGTTCCAAAATCACTCACGATATCTCGTTTATTGCGAATATCATTAGATTAACGTGTTTCTATCTATATCGTGTCGCTACATGTGCGTAACACGAATACTATAGGGAAGTGCTGACCTAGTTGTGAACTAAGAGATCGATCGACGAGGAAGAACACGAAGTGTCTTCTATGAAATTACATTCAATTCTAACAAAGAGGGAGTACCCCCAGTGTGCTGTTGCTGTCATTTCCGAGGAAAATAAAACGCGGTGTGAAAACAATTGTCAGTAGAGTGTTCCCTTCATTCGTCAACGAACGCGAGTAACGAAATAAAATTATTGGTTATTGTTGGAGCGATTATATATTGCTGCGATATAAGTCATAAATTATTAATGCAATTATCTGAAGCGTCCGGTAATATTCAGTAATCATATCAGATTATAGCTGTAACCCGCCCAAATAATTATTAAGCTTCATAATTGGGCTGGGATTTGACTTTATGTATGTATGGGAGAGCAATTTCACGATTTTAATCCTCCCAAAAAATATATACTAAACTCTAATATTAATTGTGATAATAATGGAAATGGAATAGCATTCAAATGTATTAGCTCTAAAATTAAACATTAATTACATTAATTACATTAAATAGATTTATTCGGAAACGGATTTCTCGGAGGTAAATTAGCTCCTCAGTTTACTTATTTGTATTTTAATATATCTTTTGTAATTGTTTGTAAGGAAATTAATTTTAGAGAAGATTTACGAAGAAATATATATCTCCCTCCAATTCTTTTCCCTTAAAGTACCTCAGGTTTATCCGCGTTTCCAGTTCATTCTCATACGCAGGGACGTGTGTATTTCTGTCCCCCCCCCCCTCTCTCTCTCTCTCTCTTATGCGGTCTTCTTTTTCTTTCCAATTTCTTTCCAGCAAATTTATCCGGTACTTGCTGTCTTCATGTCACTCAGCCCAAGATTACACGACGTAAAGCCTAGCGGGAGTGCCAGTTCTCTTCTTTCTATTTGTGCGGAGAAATCTCGCGGTCCAGCTTGGCATGGAGAGACGCGACACGACAGAACGAACGTTCATCTCGTGCCAGGCGCAACAAATCTTTCACAAAATGAAAAATTATCTTGAGGAAATGGAACGAAATTTTTATCTTACGATTTTTATCAATAATTCGGGGAATGGACCGAAGTGAACGATAAAAATGTCAACTTTCTGCATCGACGTCGAGAGGCTTGGAATTAATCTCGCCCGTATCATAAATCATCAAAATATCCCTGCGCACTAAGAGACAGACAGCTTTTCTCATTTAATTTGATTTTTTTAATTAACGATTCATTCTAAAAAAAAAAAGAAAAAAAAAATTGCTTTAGAAAATAATTTTTTAAAGAGTAATACAAAATACATATTGGATTATCAAATAAATTAGATGGAAAAAAACTGATTTATCTGATATTTCCATTTTTATAATATAATATAATAGTTTATATAATAAAATTTTGCGTGAAGTACGAAAGAAAATTCATTAAGAACAAACACATATGAAATTACAACTGCCATAAAGTAAAGCATATTTTCTAAAAAAAAAAAAAAAAAAAAGTTAGTACTATTTTCTATAAATCTTTGCATTAAATTGCGGCGTGGAACAGAATAATTACTCGAAATTATTTCAACTAGTACGTCCTCACATTTTATTTTCCAAGAATATTTCAGTTATTTCCATTCGTCTCTTTTCAATTCGCGCGGGTGTAACGAGCAATCAACAAACTTCCCCACGAGCACCGGCTTTGTACAAATCGATACTGCGAAACGTTAATCTCCAAAAAGCGAGCACGTCAATACCACGCATTTAACGACTCCACTGATAACGGCAACGGCACCTGCGAGCGTTATCGCCGTGTCGGCCCGGTTAAAATCTCCCGTCCAATTCGCTCGCGGCCTCGCCAAGTCCGAGTAGACGTAATCAAACTGTCGCTTCGTGGGTTTTCTTTCTCTCTCTCTCTCTCTACCTCTCTCTCTACCTCATTGGTTTCGCATCAAATGTGCCATTCGCACGTGGCCATATCACGCAATACGTCACACTGACTGAGGCCGACGATCGCGACGTATTCGAAAAATCGCTCGGTCCGACCGACGTGCCGCGACAACGACGACGCACCGCGGGTGCGCCATCGTGGCCGCGTCGCCGTCGTTGCTCTATCGTGGATGCTAAAACCACCGTCCACAACGACGCAAAAGTCATTTCGGCCGGTAATTAGTTGCCCGAGCCGCGACAAATTGAAAAAGTTGCTGAGAAATGGGACGCAATTTAGCCCGCGGCCGCACGCGCGCAGCCGCGCGGCACGACGCGACGTTTTCGTGACGATAATCGAGCCCGCTGTTGCTGCCCGCGACGCAAATCGAATTCTTCCGCGTTTCTTCTTTCTCCGCCGTTGCTTTCCGCCCCCTTTTATTTATTTTTTTTTCCTCACACTCTCTCTCTCTCGTTAGACCGGCTCGCAAAACTTTACGCTCGCGTCGTCTTGCAATCTCTTGCTGGAAGTGCCGGGCAACTCCAGCGTCCTTCCGTCGGCTTCCGTGATAAATACTGACAACCAATTCTTAAACGTGTAATTTTCCCCGCTTTTTCGTTTTTGATTGGGCGCGATATACAAGTTATTTAATAGAATAACCACTACATTATCGGAAATGGTTGCAACGTTGACGCGTATATTTAGTTTTTAAATACGCACGCACGGAAAATACTTTTTTTTTATCATTAACGATTGTAAATAAGCCTTATTTTTTTCAGCTACAATTTATTCTGCGTTTTAAATAAAGCGCAGATATATATTTAAAAATAAATAAAATAAGGGAAATTTGTGAGAATAACGAAACATGCGATAATAAAATAAAATTCATATTGGCGCGAATTAATTAGGATTAATTAAATGCTTTGCAAATACAATTAAATATAAATAATTATTATTGATTCTTTTTAATATGCAGTCTTTCCCTTTTCCTAGTATTTATTTTAAAATTTGGAAATATTAAGAAGTAAACAATTATTTGTCGGTTATATTTAACGTTTAATCATATAAAAGTACAGTTTGTTTGAACGAAATATTGCTTTATATGATTCAAATATGTTACATCATATGAGAAATATATTCAGAAAATTAATTAATTTTATCTAATAATTAATTTTATTTAATAATCAAACAAATCAAACATGTTACAATTTATATAAATTTTTAATTTTCAGATACGATCAGATCAAATATGTAATTATATTATATCATATCCAACTACGCAAATCAAATCAATCTTTGATAAACAAATGATTTTGTTTGATCCTCAACATTTATTAAGCTTGTATAATCTCTTTGCTCTCTCGTGGCGTTTATTGAATAAAACTGTCTTATCTGCTGACACGTTCCAAATTCTGAAAATCACAGCGTTCTTTTTCTCGACCCCCCCTCAAACTCATGTTAAGCGAGAATTTCGTGACAAGCTTCTCAAATGCAGTCCGGCAAAAAATCAAAATGATCCCAGCAGGAACGGCGGGATTGTCGTTGGCCTGAGCGTTTTCGCCGATCGGCATTTTCTTTTTTCTTTTCACCATCCATCGTCGATCGTCGTTTCGCTTCTCCACCTCCCTTTCCTCCCCTTCCTCCCTCCTCCCTCTTCTTTCTCCTCTTCGTCCGCGACCATTATCTCGGACCGATAATGATGTCCATTATTTTTTGTTACCGCAGCGTGCGCAGGGTAATGGTAGGTCGAGGGTAGGTTGAGTATATAGAGGGTGTTCGTTAGCGCCTCGGAGAATCATACGATGTCGTTATGCGATTACGACATTCGCCTCTGCGAAGTGGAAGCGCTTCCGGTTCTTCGCGCCCGCACCAGACGGTCGATGACTCCGTTTTTCTGAGCCGACAATTGCGTTCGGTATCGTAGAAAGGTCCTGAGAGAAAGAGAGAGAGAGAGAGAGAGAGAGAGAAAACGAGAGAAAAAGTACGAGATAGACTGTTTAATTGGCGACAAATTATACACGCTCGGCTCGCCATAACTCTTGTGCCTTCTCCCCAAGGCGCGACTGAATGCGACAGAGAGACGTAAGAGGAGGAGCAGCAGAAGTTAATTAATTATTCGGTTTACGACTTTTTCACGCTTACGCATCAACATACATCCTCGATCTGATGCTAAATGTTTTATGATTCAATTCTTCTACTTTGGGAACAGCATTGAACGGCGGGATTAAGTCACTTTTTGGGATTGCGCCCTATACTTTTAAATTTGTACAATGAAATTCTCGCGTGTTTTCTCGCGTGTTTCAAATTAATGAGAGATTCGTGCAAAATGTTATACGCTATATAATATGTCAATGCACGATACAAAAGAGTTATCCATTTTGCAACAAATTTTGCAACGTTTTCAAATTATCGGAATTTCTTTTAGTTGCAGATTTCGCAAAATCGTGACAATTCTACAACAAGTCATTCGTGCATTACAATCCAATTTTTTTAGCGATAATTTATGGAAATTTGCAATTCACGAGAAGTTTTTGGGAATTTTCAGGGGAAAACATTTTTTTAATTATGCCTAAAATTACATTTGAGTTAAATATTCATATTTTTCATTCGTGCAGATTTGCAGGATGAAATCAGCAGATATCAGCCGATAATATCAATCGATTTCTTGGCACAAATGCATGACAGATAGAAAAACATGCCACCAACCGACCGATTGTTGGTGTTACTTAAGACAAAAATATGGGTCAAACGTGGGTTCCTTCGTTTGCGTGTTATCGTTTCTTATTCTTTTCCTTCATCTTTAAAACATTAAACAAAGAAACGGACAGAGAAACAAGTTAGTTCTATATTCCCGTGATTTTACGACAATCAGTGATTTTATTTTTGACAACTTACTGGGCATTCGCCAACAAAGACTACTGTTCTGTTTGCATCGTAGCCACAAAGTCATATTATTTTAATTAAAATAATACTGTATATTCATTGCATACGGTAAATGTCCGATTTAATAGCCCGGTAGTCGCGCACGATTCATTAAATCGCAAATCCGATGAAATCCATGTGTCAATAAATCAAAAACTGATGATTAAATCGGTGTTATTTATCAATTCAAAATAGATGATAATTTATGCTTAATACTCGTTAATAACACGTAAAACACATTTTTCGTTACCCGAAATTTACGCTTGTGATTTTTAATTATAGAAAATAAGATGCTTAACTTTTCTGATTACTTAAAGATTGCAATTTCCCCAATATAATTTATAATACCAATCAAAATTTAATAATTTTTATGTATTTAAAATATTTAGTTAAAGAAAGTTTTTTTATCAACATTTCCAATATTATTGTATATATATGCACGAAAAAAGATATATTATATATTATATGTTTTATTACGGTATATTTTTATTAATGTATATTAATTATAAATAGAAAAACAGTAAATTTTATTTTGTTACACATATAATATTCAATTGATAATATAATAATTGACTAATATTTCTATTTATCAGCATTTTTTTTATTATAACATTAAATAATAAAAATCATTGCAAGCGATTAAAGTAAAATTTTTGTTTAAGAAAAATCTTCAATGATGTTTTTTTTCATTGTCTTTTTTTTTATACTTTTTGTTTCTTGATTTAGTAAAAAAAAAGTAAAACCACATTCAGTTTAATTCTTTGCATTTCCACAAAATATTACATAATACATGTTAATATTCACATATAATATCCGATTGATAATACAATAATTGACTAATATTTCTAATCATCAGCATTTTTATTATTATAACGTTAAGTAATAAAATTATATGTACTCAGCGATTAAAGCAAAATTTTTGTAAAGATTAAGGAAAATCTGGACAATGACGTTTTTTTCATAGTCATTTTTTTATACTTTTTGATTTAGTGAAAAAAAAAAAAAAAACAAAAAATCATTCGGTTTAGTTCGTTGCATTTCCACAAAATATTACATGGTATGTGATATCAATATTTGAAGATTGTTCCATCGAAAGTGGCAGGTGTCGCGAAATAAGCGAAGTCACCGCAATGTTCGCGCAAAGGCGCGTATCGATTATCGTTATTTTACGGAAAGTGTCACGGCGTGACTCATCGCGTTATCTCGACAATACAGCTGTGCACGCATCATGCATATATCTGCATATGTGCGAATCGAGCGAATGAACTGTATTATTAACGTGAATTATCGAGTGTGTCATATCGGTTTATCGGAATTTCTCTTTCGCTTCCTCTTCGTCCCTTCTCTCAACTGGCTCTTTCAGAGCCGTAGTCGGTAGCATTTCGAAATTTCAGTAGACACTCGGTAGACATTCCAATGATATCGATCGTTAGTGTTTGTTCACACAACTGGGCTTCAGGGTTGTGTCCTGAATATTTTAGAATCCCCCACGAGTACGAGACTCGACGGCGTCGAATAAGGAAGGAAGGCAGGCTACTTTCGTTTCCGAGCCCCATTTTTCTATCTCGATAGCTTCTGCCAGCTTTTTTATTTACAAGATTCTAAAGAGCTACTTCTAATGCTTATAGGAATTAACAAAAGTTATTTTTATTTATTCCAAATATTTTAATACACATTTGACTTCTCTACATTAATAATACACAATTTTCTTAATTATTTTAATTATGTTAAAAAAAATAACACGTATATAATATCTTTAAGACATTATTCTATGAACATTACATTTAATATTTGAATTTAATATTAACATTTTCTTGATCTAATTCTTTCAAATTATTAAACTATCAGAGAACTTTCCCGAATTTTATTAATAATTTAATTTCACTTCAACGTGTTTCTTTCATTAGCTTTACGTTAAATTAACGATAAAGCTCAGAATGCAGAATGATATCATGCATAAAGATGCATTAAAATGTTTAAATAAGAATGACATTTATTAAAATGTATTTATTAATATATTCAAAGAAATCTCTTTCTCTATTTATCTACCAACTATTTATAACTGTACGATACTTTACATTCTCAATTGAAAATGGCATCATATATAACATTGCGCAGATCTTGTAAAAGAGGAGAAGGATTAACGCGATCGATCATGATGAGAAATTTTCTGTTCGCCATTTCTGCGCGCCCATCGATCGCGCCGCCGAAGCGTTCGCCGTATAATGGTTTCATTTTCCATTTGTATCTCGCCTACTAACGCTCCAATATCTCTCGTCCCGCCGCGCTTTAATAATATTACGCATTGTTGCGAGCGCGGTATGCACGCTTGTAAATTCGCCACGATTTTCCGCCAATTTCGCGGCTGCGAGCCAGACGCGCTCCTCCTCCCCCCTTCTTTGCCGCAAAATGGCCACGGGATACTCCGCTATTTTGATTATAGACGTAAATGCGTTTTTTTTCCTCGTCCCCGACGATTGATTTACACGCATGATACTTTCGCCGATAACGGAAGAATGGTAAGGTTTTTGCACGTGAAACTTCCATAATGATTAAATAAAAGTTTTTGTTAGTAAATAATAAAAAAATAATAAAAATTTTTATAACGTATAGTATGATAGAACGTATCTATTTTTAATAAATATGACAAACAGTTGTCTTAAATTATTGTGGAATTAGAAATCGATGGTGGTCACGTGTGAGTTGTGGGACGTGGTCTTGTTGGTTGGTTTCCGTGCAAAGTAAATCTGCCGATGGGCACCAAGAAAGAGAGCGTTGAAACGCGTTGGTGCACTCGGCACAGAATAGTGGAAAGTTGCAAGAGGGTAGAGCTAAAGGAACCGGGCGGGTAAGAGGAGGAAGAGAATGAGAGAAAAAGAAGAAGAGAGGGGACTCTCGAGTCATTTCTCTGAGCTAACACAGACCTCTCAAGTCGACGCCACTCGTGGAAACGAAATCTGATACGAGAAAAGCTAAACTCCTTCAAATGCACAAGCCGTTCTCTACTCGCCCCTATCTACCTTCCTCCCGCCTATACCGCTACTTTTCCCTCTTCATCTCCTTCCCTCCCATTCGGAAGTTTGCAACCCCCTGAGCGTCCTCCTCTTCGTCTCTTTCTCGCCCCCTCTTTCGCGACTCTTGCTTCTTTCAGCTACTCACTTATACTCAGTCAACCCTTTTCATTGCGAACACGTCGTTCTGCAATTCATTTTTCTTCTCCTTCCTTCCTCCTGTCCCTTCCATTTCCCTTTTCTGTTTCTCTTACTCCTCTCTTTGCTTCCCATCTCTCTCTCTCCACTTTTCCCTCTTTTTTTTTTTATGCATCGTTCAAGGACGCTCCACTTCCTTGTTAACATTTTCTCTTCTTTCTCCTTTTCTCTATATCGAAGAAGCCTCCTCATTCTATATTTCTTCTCTGTTACTCTATCTCCGATCGAGCATTGCCTCTATCGTACACTCTTTCTGTCGAGGACCAACTGCTCGACTTCCAACTATTTAACCCTCTTAATTAACAGTCGGCATAAGTGCCTCAGATTCGGTCTCTTTCATGGCACGCGACCTTCTTTAGAAGCGAGCAAAGTCAAGTGGAGCTTGTCGCTTTCTACTTTCATAGATTGATAAGAAGTATTTCAACGTGTAAAGCATCCAGTAAATTTGAACGGGTAATGTTAAAATGATTGTCGCTTTCAATGTCATTTTTTTTTTAACCACTTCTTATAATTAATTATAATAATGTAAACGTTTCCTCTTCCTGTTTTGTTATTTCAAGATTTAAATATAAAAATGCTGCTGTTCCATTATATATATATATATATATATATATATATATATAGTAGTCTATATGATGTCCGCACGATGTTAAGCTCGTGAGTTTAGTAAATCTAATGATGTACGGATCAGTCATGCGAAAGAAAAGATGTCTGAAAGAAGCGATGCCAAGATGATGCTGCCGCCGCACGATACGTAAGAAAAGCTTGTTGTTTCGCTCCGCTCAATGGATCAATAATATTTTTTGTCTTAAAGTATTCTATAATGTATTTATGCGTTGCAAAATTCGTTGGATTATTTATTACGTATTCAATACTATATACAAAGTGTTTCATTTTAAATGATACAATCTTGAAAATAAAGCATTTTCGTGAACAATATTTCAAGACAAAGTTGTAGAGTTTTGGAGACACGATAATGATATTAATTCATACAGACTTTCGAGATTTTTTTGTATAAATAAATTTTATAAATGAAATCGTATACTTTTTGTTACATAACATAATTTTTTTAATTATTTTGGATATAAAAGTATTAAGGTACAAAGTTAATCAGAAAATCAATAATTTGCAAGATATTTTATACTCCATTTTGACTTCATAAAATATAAAATATATCTCTCGCAAAATTTTCTCTCTATTTATTTTTTAATAACCGCATTTTAACACTTTTACGCGCAGAATAATGAGACAAATCAATTGTTGTAAAAAGGATGCATTGTAGCTTGCAAAAACATTATGCAGTTAGCAATATACAAGTGTATTCCTTTTTTTAGAAACAACTGCATACTTTCTACATCTTTGTCTCTTATTTTGTACATAAAAACGTGTGTGTGTGTGTGTGTGTGTGTGTGTGTGTGTGTGTGTGTGTGTGTGCGCGCGCGCAAAAAAAAAAATAGATTTAATATATATCTAAAAGCATTCAAAGTATTTAAAAAATATTTAATTTCCAAAACGGCAATGTGTTATTACAAATTTTTCTAGCTAAAAATCCTATTGACTTAATTTAAAACAAAATTTTTTTTCTAAAAAGCATCATAAATAATAAGTTAAGCAAAAAAAAAAAAAGAATATAATAATAATCAGAGAAATTAAGATTGAGTTGTTATTATCATTATCATATTACGTGCTGCAAAGCGCTATGACAAAAGTAATATCATTAATATTACACTTTTTATCAGATAAGTAAAATAATTATTTTTAGAATAATTTAAATAAATTACATAGAAAGATTCTTAGACAGGATTATTGTACACTTTACACAATACCTGATTAAATGTATAATTTGATGGAACAACTGCTGCTGTGTATTATTAAATTTATGTTGCCAATAGAAGGCAAGATTTCCATAGATTTAATGTAATATAATGAAACATCATATGTAATTGATGCAATTTGTTGCGGTTCGGCCACATTTAACGTATCGAGTATTATTAACGATCCCGCACGCGGATTTACAGCAGAGATATTCGTCGCATATTCAGCACGCCCTTTCGCTCTTTTGTTGATCGATAATAATTATTCTCGTAAATTCAGGCATAAGCATGCCCCGTATGTGTATGAGAGTTTACGGGATGGAAAGGATGGGGAAGGATAGGAAGGGCGGAATTGCCCAGGCCTGCTCGGTTAAATGCTCGTAATGACGTCTCGTAATTGCATCGAAAGTTTCCAGGGAAACTGTAATTATCGTACGGGCTTCCAACGATATCTTCGGCCGCCTGTAATCGACGGGACGCCAAACCTGAAGAAAGGAAAGCTGCTTTTCTGATGGAATATTTTTCCAAGCGTGCAAAGATGGCGTTTATCTCGAATCGAAAGGAGGCTCGGAAGCTTAATAATGAAATCTCAGTCTCGGGATATCTTCGAGAGAGAAAAAGAGAGAGAGAGAGAGAGAGAGAGAGAGAGAGAGAGAGAGAGAGAGAGAGAGAGAGAGAGAGAAGGCGGAGACGGAGGAAGAGGAGGAGGGGGGAGAACAGCAGCTTAAAAGTGCGTCATTTGAAATTTTCCCTAATTCTTGCTCCAGTTAAATCAATTAGCGCCGACTAATTTAAAAAATTGTTTTCAACTTTTCTTATTTGCACATTTCCTATGACATATACAGGTTTCATTTCTTTAATCGTCCTTTTTAATACCATATTTTGTTAAATTGCAGTATAGTATTTATTTTGTAATTGATAATGCCTATAAAACTTTTAGCTTTACAAATTTTGCATTTTATTTGTAATTTGTAAGTCTTATTAACATTTCATGATAATAAATGATGATCTTTTAGATATAAACAGACAATTTTACTATCTATTTACTTGTTTGTTTTTTTTTTTTTTACAATTTTAATAATTGTATTTTATCACACATAAAAGTAACAGCAACTAAAAATATTACATGATTATTTGATTCCGCGATTAGGAAAGGAGTCGATTGCTTGAACTCGATTTCAGTAGTGTTAATAGGTGTTGGTCGCGACGAACCATTTACTTGTATCGATGATTACTCGAAGATTCATCGAGCTACGTTGATTTGAATAATTTATTCGACTGATCAACCGTATTAATATTCATTATTCGGTCAATCATCGGCACTCGGATAATTATCTGCGTAAACGTTCGGTTCATTATTCGGCTAAGCGGATGCGTGTGGCAATTGATTCGGTACTCGGCATACGTCGATGCTATCTAAACATTTCTATCGACAACAATGTTGATACACGCTGCAACAATTGTGATTTGTGATCAGAGGTGACTAAACTTGCGCTTAGTTTGAAAGATAATCATTCTGAAGCCATTTCATGCCATGCATGTTCATAATGTGGACGTAATATGTTCACAATGAAATATCACAATTACATTTTATATAATATATTTATCCACATCATAAAATAATCTGCAGTCCATAAACTTGTATTTGGAATTATAATTTATCAAAATAATAAATTTTAATAATTTAAAATTTATTGTTACTTTTATTAGTTCAAGTCAGCCTTATTTCTACTCAAATTTTTTACCACCAAACATGTATGCGCATTTATTGTGATCAAAATTTTAGAACCCACAGCTGAGGTGATATTTTACGCAATAAGATTTTCTTGTAGAGGAGGAAGGGAAGTTATTGATTTCGAAGTTCATTATCGATTTATCAAGAGGAATAATTTAGCTATAGCTTTGAGCTATTGCGTCGCAAGTCCGTAAATAATAACGGCATATAGTTTGCGATATAGACAATTATTCCAAATTTATAAATTCAATAAATTCAATGAAAGAAAATTATTAAACATCCAAGATTTAGTCTATCGAGTAATGCCCCGTGCAATTTCTTCCTCAAAATTTCAAAGATCAATAATTAATAATACACTTACCCCGCTGAAGGTTTTGACGTTATGAAGAGCGTTTTGCGCTGCCAAAGCCGCTTTTCTAGTATAAAACGTTACAAAGCAACATCCTGCAACAGAAAGTTAATGATTTCGATGAAGAATTAAGTATTTATTGATAAAATATTAATTCAGTTTATTAATCAGCTTGCTAGTCAAATATACTACAAATTCCATTATTCATAGTCTAAATTCAGAGATTTTTTTTTATTAGACTACCATGTTAAAAGAGAAATGTACTACAGCAGAAAGCTTCGGAGAAAATTTTACGTTCAACCACGTAAGATTTACACATTCTTTAATGAGCAACTTATTTCACGATAGAAAATATATTTATTCGCATTTCGATTATTGACCGAATAATTTGTTAAAATTTCCATGCGTCCTCGATGACAAAATTGACATCTGAAATCTTCGTAATATGTTGCTTAAAAATAAAAAAATATGAAAAAATATGAAATCGAACTACAATGTCATTTTTTGACAGTGAACAAATAAAAAGTTCTAAGTAAAAAAGTAAATAAAAGTAAATAAAAGTTCTAAGTTTTTCGAGTCATCATACTCAATGTGGCTACCAACAAGAAACTATGATAGACACGAGCTGGAGTTCGTGCAACCGGTGACGGGCTCGAAGAGAGAGAGACGATCAGAGAGGAAAGAGTAAAAGTCGGGGACCTCATTAAGGGTCTTCCGTATCCCCCGGTTGTCAAGGCTGGACACCATCCAAGCTTCGATCGATACGAGTTACGAGTTGTCAAAAGTTCGATATGCCGGCCGTTTCTATCGCCTATGCGATCCCCGCCTCTTTCTCAGCTAGTATTATATACTCTCTATACTCCTGTCCTTCTTTGGCATCTCTCTCTATAACATCTCCCTAACGTCTCGAATGAACCATTAGAGATTCGTTTATCCACACTCAGAGAAAAAAGTCGTACTAGTAACTAGAAATTTGTACACAAATAGCACTTCAATTATTATGATAAAATTGTAATAAGAAGTAATCATCAACAAGTTAGCAAGAAAATATACAGTAATATAATATTACATAGCAATATATTATTTATACTTATATAATATTTATAATATTTATAATAGTAAAGTAATATTAATCATTTGTAATAAATCGTTCTATTTGTATAAAGTCGATACAACTATGTAATAGTTGAATCGCTATTTATTTCACTATCAATTAATAATTCACATCTATTGTTATCGTGACTATATTTTAATTATATTTAATACTACTTTTCTACTTGTTACTACTTTGAAAAAGTAGTTGCACGTACTTAAATTTCATAATTGTTATAAATATAGTTGCCAGAACTATTTTCTGTCAGTATATATAGAAATTAAGATGGCTGAATTCTGATGTAACAAATAAAAACTGAAAGATAGATAACTAGAAAACTAAATGTTGCATGATTAGAAGGTACAAATGATGTTATAAACTTATGACTACATTTTATAAAAACAATGAAGAAATTAACCGAAATTTATCGAAAAATAGAAATAAAACTATTAAATTAAAAAATTAAAGTTTCCAAAAGTAAAACATTTATATGATAAAATTGTAATAAAATTAAGACATAAATTCGAGATTTGCGAAAATAAACATATGTGAAAAAAATTATTTAAACTGAAAACATCTAGAAACTTTCTTCATTATTAATTTTAACGTTATTAATTGTAACGCAAGATAACATTAACTTAAATATCAACTTTATGCGACTGAATTTTTTAATTTAATACCAAAACGTATCCGAAATTCTTTTTATGCTTAACATAAGTAAGTAAATAACATTTATTAAGAATAATTAAGGTGTCAAGAGTGCAAAGTTAATGGTAACCGTAAGTTAATAACGGTCAGATTCAATTAACAGGTTTCCTATTTATGGCGTATACGAAATTATGATAAACCTGCAACGCGGCGCTGAGCACAGAGGGTGTAATTATAATGCGATCGTGGTAATAGTTTCGGTAACAAGCCTTCCAATTACTCGAGGAAATCCCGATATTCCGCAATGTTTTGTTTGGTAACGTGATATTCAATATCGCATTGAATAACGCATGGTACCATGATGAATGCATAATTGCGAATCGTGCAATCCGATACATAGTAGAACGGTCCGGAATGTTAGAATCGACGATATTAAGTTTGCCTAATCAAAAAAGGAGTTTGCTTCAGACGTACAGTTGCATATAGTATTTCATTTTAATACCTAACCGTAACTCGAGATTATTGAAAGAACAGCTTCGTTAGTAGGAGAAATAATTGGACAATGGAATACCTTACGAAGAAAACCAGAGACAGATAAAAATAAAGATAAAAGGCGCGATATTAAATAAATAAATTATTATTTATTGAATATCTCGTATTTTGTTCCTTTAATGTTAAATTAATCGATTGGACAGATGGATAAAAATTAAAAATTAAAAAAAAAAAAAAAAAAAAAAAGATATCAAGAATTAATTGTCTTTAAATTTGTCGGGGATAATTTAGAGATTTGAAAATTGAGAAATTTTTGGCCTCATTCTGAATGAGATGGCGAGATTTTCTCGTGTGCATGTTACGTAGCGAGAGAAGTGACATTCCTAACATGTTGCTCGCAAGTTTCCGTAAATTACGGCATAAAGACGCAGCCGGGGGTCGAGAAATTATGTTTCCGACGAGTAAGTAATCTTAAGGCAGCATCGCTCTATAGACCTTTAAATCACCGCTTGCAAACTGCGCCCACGTATCCTTTGCTGTCCGGAACAGTGTAATGCTCTCGTGTCTACAAATGACCTCATTTGCCGAGGTACTAACGTCAAGTCCGGTATCCTGTTCATCATATTATCATCGGCGCCAAATTGTGCCGTCTCTCTCTCTCTCTCTCTCTCTCTCTCTTTTTACTCGAACTTTGAATAAACAAAAAATATCAATCACGGAGGAAAAAATAACGTGTGCGCGCGCGTATGTTTTTAATTCATTTAAAAATATCTTCATTTATATTAATCTACGCTACTTCATAATTATACCAATGATTATACCAATCGTTTTATTTTGCGTTCAATAATTTATTTCAATTATTAAGGGAGATTAAAGTTAAACATAAAAAAATATGAAAAAAATAAAAATAAAAATAAAATGTAGAATAAAATAATTTCAATAACCCGCTCCGAGCCGATGCACGCGAGGAAGCACAAATGTAAATTGTCGTGATTGCTCCGCACGCGTCGTACGCGAATTGAGATTAATAATTAATAAGTAAGTTATTAAGCTGCACGATGGCGCGCCTGGTTATTCCCAGGTGCACCTGCAACACGGTCCGAATGGCGATAGCTTCCACGACTGTGTCGAGTTGCAGATAATTTCCTGAATTAGTTTAAACGAGATATTTTACTCAAGGTAACATAAGTAACCTTCGTCCGGTTATTTTACAGAGCGAGACTTTGTCTAAGCAAATAATAGTCGTTAAATCGAGACTCGTCACTTTAATGCCTCGAAATAATTCGTGATAAGTAATAGCAGAAAAATATTTGCAACTTTTGTCTCAGATATTACGCAATTGAGTACGCAGCGATTGTTATATATATATATATATATATATATATATATATATATATATATATATCAAAGTTTATTGATGCAAAGTTTAAAGTTGTTATAATTGCAAAAAAAAAAAATAAAATAAAATAAAATCCAAGAGTGAATTATATTTTTCGAATAAATAAGTTAACGAAAAATATGTGACGTGAGATGCATAATGTGGACAATTGCACGTTTAGAGTTAACTACATATGTACGAATTGAAGAGAATTATTCATAGAGTTGGACAAAATGATCGTTGTTAGCAGGTTTAATGCTAATGCCAACACAATATAGATTGTAAACCAATGCCCCGAATTATTAACCAATTTATACGTTAATTCTCCGCCCTTCTCTTTCTCCAACTCGAAATAGAGAGGCATTAGAATCACGACAAAGCGGAAAAATGAGTTTGAGTTTTATATTAAAACGCGGAGTTTTATATTAAAAAATATAAAAATTACATTTGGATCATGACTGGAGAAAATTTCAAGAATTGATAATACCGACATCGACAATGAGAACATAACTTGAAATCCTTCCATTGCGCGTAGGCGAATTGTCGGCATCATGAGCGAGGAACGAATTTAATTTGCGGCTCAAATTGCGCCGTCTGCAAAAATCACCATAAGTGCGAACGAACGAACGAACGAACGAATGAACGAACGAACTAACGGGGATATTCACCATTAGGAATTCCCAATTCACACCGTAATTATCGCTAATTGGACTCCGGATTATATTCGCGCGACACTCGTCGCGTGAAAGTCGTTCGAGACGCGAATTATGCATGCCCCATACGTATTTCTAAAAGCAAAGGCCATTACGATGCCGAGAGGATGCAAGAAAGCATGAAGGATTAGGAAGAGAGAGTTAATTTTTTATGCAATCATTTATTGAAAATTTACAATATCTTTTGATCAATTAAATCTCATTAGCGGCTTTGAGCTGCCTCGGTCCAAGTCCAAGTTAAAAAATAACGGCGCGTGGCTGGCGACATAAGCGATTCTATATTAAATTTATATAATAATTATATACAATTTATGTATGTATAAAGTAAAAGAAAATTCAAAAGAAAATTATTAGGCGCCTCCTCCTGCCTGTCGAGTAATGTCATTTATATATATATATATTGTTCTTCGAAACTTATTCTCGGCTTGTCACATTAATTTGTTCAAATCTTTTAATCACAATTTTTAGAGAAAAAAATTTTTTATTAGACGAAATGTAAAAATAGAAATATTTTTTTAACTGTAAGCACAAGAAAGACAACGCGCTATGTGGAAAGGCGGAAAGCTACGCCTATCCCATGAGTCCCCCTGGCTGATATCCCGATGCCGATGCGTGATTAGTGTCCGCAGGGAAATCTACCACGGACATGTTTGGGAGCTAATGCTCGTTTCTGCCTCAGAAGCCTTGTACGCTTTTCTATAATACAATACAAATGCACCCAGTTTCGACGCAATCCGAATCAATACCATAAGTTCTTTAAAATTTTAAATTGTGATCGTCAGAAAAAAGACATTTTCATTATAGCAATATTTCTCAATTCTCATTACCACAGTACGGACAGCTGTCGAAATTTTTTTTCCCAGTTTGACATTTTCGTAATGTGAAATCGTCTGGTAAGATTGGCTGATAAAATATGTTGTTTTTTTTTTTTTTTCAAAATGACAAAGAATACCAAACAAAGCGCTGAATCAATGGATTCTCTCGAAATTTGACTATTCTTCTAGCGACGGAGATAAATCAGAATAGTCAGTAAAGTTTCTCCGGCAAATGCGTAAATACGACAGATAATTTTATGAAATTTTGGAAAATATAAAAAAATTTGTTGTCAGAGAAAAAATGACGATAAAATTTTGTTTAGATAAATTTTTCGTTAGGGAATCGAAACGAACGAGGAACTTTTCAGTTGAATTTATCAATTATTGCAGGCTATTATTTTCATAGATGAATTAAGCTCAATTAAAAAAATAATTATAAAAGGAAAATGATCAAATTTTTATTAAGTAAATATGTATTTTACAATAATCAAAGAATTTAATAAAAAAATTGAGGAAGAAAGCAAAATAACTTCTCCTTTTCTTTCTTCTTTTGAATTATTTTTGTTATAACAGTTATATAGCAAGTAAGACTAATCTCACAAATGAGTACTCTTCTCTTTAATAGTATTTAAACAAATATGATTATTATTCCCATTTTTATATTGTATTCTCTTTCTTATATAGACTAATCTTATAATTATAATTTAATCAATTATATAATAATTGAGATTTATTTAATTGAATTGCTACATACTTTGATATGTATTTAAAAACGGAGTCAAGATGAAATATGTATGCAAGTTCGATAAATCAGTACTATGATAATTATTTTCCAATTAGCTTTAATTAACATTCTACAGTAATATTCCGTAATGTTCGATGAATTTTAATATAACAAAAAAAAAAAAAATATAAAGATTTAATGTCGAACAACGGAATTTGCTTCGTTGCTTTGTATAAAACTTTTCTACCACGGTTACATGACAGAAATAAGTTTCATCGATAGAATGTGCGGTTTATAATACGTAAAATTTTTGGTGCACATACTTCAGAAATAAAAACGAAGTCATGTTGACCAGCAGGAGAACATCCGTATTTGCATTATGCGTGGAATTTATCCTTCCGAGATCAAATACAAAGAGTTTTAAATATTTTTATTCGTGCATTTGTTACGCAATTTTTAATTGAATAATATTATGGAATCATAAATTTGTCAAAGTAGAGTGTGTCAAGTGGCTGATCGTTATAGAAATGCAACGATTCAAGTTCTAATGGAAAAAGTTCAATCGGCAAAACATTACGTTACAGACACCGTTCGAATGGTTCGAATGGAGACGTTTCAGTTGGAACATTTCGAGTGGGCATTTTTTATGATTCAAATAAATATTTTATGAGGACTTTTTAAACTGTTAAAAATTTAACAGAAAATTTAATAAAAATTTCTATCTTGGTATGATTTTCAATGGATATATTAAGTAGCTATATGTATATTAGTTATTAAATTTTGTTTGTAAATATCCTTGAACAATAATATATTTATATGAGTATTTTGAGAAAAAAATTGCAATTTGATAGTTTAAAAAATAGTTTTCGATTTAAAATTGTAGAAATAGACATTTCACGGGTCAAATTTCAAATATGATAAATGGGTATTTAAAAGCGATACTGTCGGTAATAATAATATATATTTTTACATTTAATAATTTAAATACTGTTAAAAAGGAAAGTGTTAAATTTAAGAGGTTAATAATCTTCCTTATTGTTGCTATTATTGAATTCTTTTATTTTTGTAAATATTTGTATGTACCTATTTAAGAAAAATTTTATTTCTTTATGAATAATAATTTCTTTTAATAAGACTTATTCTGTCTATAAAAATAATAGCCCGAATAATTAATAAATTCAACTGAGAAATTTCTTTTGTACGATCTTCGAACGAGAGGAAAGATTTATATAAAAAAAAAAAAAAACTTTATTTTATAATTTTGTCTTATATATTAAATTTGTATGTATATCATTTGTATGTGTATTTGAAAAAGAAAATTATAGTTTGAAAAATAATTTGAAAAATAGCTTTCGATCCTCGAGAAACAGTAGAAAGTAGACACTTCACAAGCCTCATGAGCCTAATGATGATGATGATGATGATGATGATGATGATGATGATGATGATGAGTATCCGAAAGCGGCACCGTCCGAGTCGATGCCTACTAGCATGTGTAAATCGGGTTTAACGAAGAAAGATAAGGCTGAGGTTATAGCTACGGTTATCTCACGGTCATGTCGTATGGAATGTTTGACCTTTGATACCAAGTGGGCGTCGTTGTGAGGTGCAAACGGCACCGGCACTCCACTTTGTACTCAGGTGTGTGGGTGCGCACCCCAAGCCGCACCGCTACCTTTGACCGATCAAGCAACGTAAATTCTATGATTAGACCGAGAACAAAGCGGAGTCTCTAAGGAACCCGGCTCGATCACAATCAAGTGCAGCTGCGCGTTCGAGACGATCGAACTCGGATCGAGAGGAGAAGGAACCCTTTGCGATACGAACCTTACCGTTCGAAATGCCTCTCCCATACACGCTGCACTCTCCTGCGGGAGATATTCTCAGATTTGATTTTCGACGAAGATCAAACGAGGAGAGATTGCTTCCAAGATATGTCTCCCACGGTGGTCAACATTTGTACGTGTAAAGTATACATAGCATAAATATATTAGATACGTCCCGTATTTCATAGTACTTAACGACCCCATTGATAGTTTGCTTGCAAACTGTTCGTTGTCTTATGTTGCGCATGTTATCTTTAATTGAATTCGATGACGATACTCCGTCACTGATAAAAGTTCCAAATAAAATTTATAGGATAAAATAAAAGCAAGTAATCTTTGTCTAAAACAAACGATTGCTTATAGCACATTTATTTTTTACTGCTGCTGATCGATTTTGGTTGAAATTGATGATAATTTAAGCAAGAAACGTTGAAGTTGATCCTTATGATCGTCTCTCGATTTGTCTAGATTACTCGTGAAACTTGAAAAGAACAAAACAACGATTCGGTGCGATCGCTCACCGACATTGATTTCACATTCGATTCGGAAGTAGTTTTTCCTTGTCTACCGCGCACACTGGTCTCCGGATTTCCGGATTTGCTGCGAAGATAGCGCAGCGGAGATCGATATCGATTTGCAATAATCTTTAAGGACGAATCGGAGCCTCGATAGAATCTAGTCCCTGTATTGTCGGTCATGATAGCTATCTGACCAAGAGAAACGTCACGCTGGCGGAAATGGCGTAACCGAGAACTAGTATAAGAAGACGACACGATGGACGGAGAGCCGGATATCACCGCGATAAACCCGAAACCTGCTGATTTCTCAGCAATTCCAAAGATATAATCGCGAGCAAAACAACTAAAGTTACAACTTAGAATGAAGAATATTGACAATTTTCAAATCAAATTTGTTTTTACAAAACAAATCTTAAGTAAACACAAATATATCCTTGCGCCGTTTATTAAAAACAGAAAAAAATCACGGAAGGAAACAAACAAGAATTTCGAAAGATTTTTGGCAATTCTCCTAAATGAATTATGTCCAAAAAAGATTACATCCAAAAATGAATGAGAATATTAAAATTGGCGTACGCAGAAAATGATTTTTTTTATTACACATTTATCTTCTAAAATATAACCTCATGATTAATTTTTGTTATCTATAGTTATAATCAGTTAGAATGTGTAAACATGTTTAAAATGCATGGTTAAAATGTTTATTAATAAATAACATATGTTATATACGGTTATTAATAAACATACAGTTATATATTTTTTAACAAAGGAAAGTTTGTTAAGAAAAGTTATTACTTAAAGTTTATTAATTAAAGATAATTTTAATTAATGAACTTTTTAAATAATAAATTTAATTAATTTCTTTATTAGAAAATATAGTTGAAATATGTGATGATAATAAATACGCATTTTAAATAAGCATTTTAAAGGTTCCGTCTCCTTCTCCGTTAAAAATAATAAAATTCTGTTTTTGCGAAGAAATAAAAAAAAAAAAAAGATTTACATAAATCTAAATATAAGCAAAGCAAAAGTATAGAAACATTTTTCACAAATTACCCAAGTTTAATATTTGAATTATTAGTATTTTCCAGTACGTTTCTACACTTTACTTTGTCTACCTAAAGCTTTCCTCATATTTTTTAAATTTAAATCAACGAGTGCTTTAATAATTTTACGTATTTCAGAATTAAATGTGTAAATATTATTTTACACACACAAATTTAAAAAATTTTTAATATCTTTAATGTGAAATTTCCATCATAAATATATATATATATATATCGATCATAAATATACGTTTAGACATAATTAATTCTGCAAATGTCTGCGTAAAGATTATATATTGTATTGTATGTAAGTTGATTGCACTTTCTTAAATGGACGAAAATTTGCAATGTATGTCAGATTACATCTCGCCTCGTTAGCAGGGTGCCAGTTGCGCTCTGATGGTGCAAAATCGGGCGAATCGAGGCAATCAGGTGCGTCAGGTGGGATTTTGCAGAGTCGTACGTGTGGGGGACATAACTCCCAAGAGACTTTTTGTATATCCGGTTTGCTCCTCGAGAAACGGCGAGGCTCTTTTTGCTGCGAGATTACGTACGTGCTTCCTTCCCTTTCCCCGCAACATGTAGGTAATGTGTACACGTATGAAGATATATATATATATATATATATATATATATATATATATATACACACATACGTAAAATACATATATACATCCTCAAGTATGTAAATGTATGTATATATGTATGTATACATAAGATGTTCCTAAAGCATGGTTCCTAAAGCATTTCTCTGGCATGCATACAGAATTGAATAATAGTAATCTAATAGTAATAATAGTAAATCTAAAGTTCTAATATTTATCTAGCAGTTTAATTCCAGTAGTTCAATTGTCTCCAAAATTGAGTGTAGAAATGTATATATGTTGAAGAAATGTATATATGTTACATTGACAATTAATTGTTGGCAGTAAGACTTTGTAACGTTGTGAATTTTTTATGATATAAAGATTACCGGTTACAAAATCTGATATTGAAAATTGTGACATAATTATTTCATTATGATCCTTTTTTCGTAAAATTGGTCATAATTAATTGTAATAAATTTATATTTACAACACTAATAAAGAGAATTTTTTTTTCATGCTACACCGCGTATCCGTGAAAAAGTCATACGTATAATTTTTTTATAAAAAAAAAAAAAAAAAGTAAACAGTTTGTTTTACGATATTTATGCATAATCATATGAATGCACATTCCCTACGTATCGCGAGAAATACATTCATATTTGAAATTCTCTCAATATAAAATATCGATAAAAGGTGATCTGCAGCTATAGTGTCTGCCTGCGGTATCTCATCAGGAGAACGTGGTAACCATGGTAACTAATTTAAAAGCACCCCCCCCTCTCCCCCCATAGATGTTCGTATGTAAAATTCTAGCTTCCCCAATACGCATTTGTTGGCTGAACAGTATTGCGATATACTTTTATCTGTTCGTCATTGATATTCCGGCCACGTAAAAGATGGCTTCCTCCCACGGGATAATATCCCTCGGAAGGAATCTCCGCTTGCGGCGCCGCTCCGCTCCGGCTGCCTTCCACTTTGTTTCCTCGCACGGAGTGTCCCTGGCTCCTGGTCTATTCGTGCGTTTTTCCTCGCTACAACACAGGCAACGGCCAGCCTACAGGCCGATTGGATTCCTATTTGTCGCCGGACTTATCGCGATAAAACCGCCCCCGATCGCCGTTTTGCCCGTTCGAGCAAATAAGCCGTTCGCAATTGGCCAGAATCAATCGCTCGACGTGCGTTGCCGATCTCGGCCCAATCAAGTATCGACTCGAGTAAGCCGCCTCCGCGCCGATCGTTTCCGCAGACACTCACGTTCTACGAAACCGTGTTTTCGGAACAAAGCACACGATGCGGAGCAAGCGGCTGAGAGAAATGGCCGGGGACGGCGCAGACATTTGAGAGTTTAATTTAGCGGCCAGCTCAGGATTCAGGAAATATGGCGGTCACAATTTCTCCCTGGCTTTTATCGGGATTTTTATTGCCGTTTGCCGTTGTATCTACCCCTATTGGTATCAACCCCCTCTGAATCTCTGTAGGGGGACAAAATGTACATCGATTCTTCATCGATGTTACTTTAATAAAGACAGTAATTGAAATAGATATATTAATTGTATTTTATATATATATATATATATATATATATATATATATATATATATATATGCTATCATTATATATCACTTTCTGTCATTTTTTTTTTACTTTAATAATAATAATCATTTCAACGGGGATTAGGAAGGTAATTGACATCACATGTGATTGTCGATTTTATAAAAGGAAAAATGTAGCTGCAGTTCGAGCCGTCAGGTTGCAAGACTTTTAAAGATAATAGTACATGATTGGCAATATAAGCAATTATATTGAATTTATATTATATTTATATTTAAAAAATTAAAAATAGAATTATTAAGCTAAAATCTGTCACTTATTATTATATTCTATTTTATTTTGTTAATTTTAACATTATTTTAGCCAAACGTAGATACTGTTATACCTCGAAACTTTAAGATTTTAATTTGATACTTTAATATTAAGTTGAGAAACTAATTAATAAACATAAATAAAACCATTCTTGGTACAAGGACTAGTCAATAGAATTTAAAGTATAAAGTCTCAAAGATTGTAAGGAAAAATCAGACAAATGTATCATGAAAATTCGAGCGTCATCACTAATATTTTTGAATTAAAGGGGAGAATACACAGATTTCCTAGAGATGCAGATGTACTGAGTTAAAAAAAAAAAAAAAAAAAAAAAAAAAAAAAAATATCGTCGTGTTTCCTCTAGTAGACTCTCTAATAGACTCTCGCATTTCGATTTCTGTAATGCTGGGAAATTAATGACAACGATTCCCCATAACCAGTGGGGTAAAGCAAATAATCCAGATTGCCAGCAGCCAGTTAGTTAGTCGGCGCTCCCACTAATCTTGGCGATATTAATTTGTACGCGTGCGGGCACATATATCCCTGTTGCGGCTTGCTGCGAGGATCCTGTAGGGAGCAAGTAGTGCGGGTAAGCGTTAAGGTGGACGGCTGGCGGGCACCGTGTGATGATCAAGTGTTGTACGGCATAATAAACGGATCTGTCGACGTCAACGCCAGAAGGGGCTGGGAAGCAGGTGTCCCGTTCGTCCTGCGAGGCCGAGGATGCGCGGCCGGTGGTGTTAAGATGTCCAAGATAATTACACGTTAATCGTGTAACCTACACCTAGATATTTTGTTACGGCAAACCGAAAAAAAAAGTGTCGGATAAAAAAAAAAGGATGAGCAACATTATTAATACATAGTTTTTTTTTTATAAATGGTACATAATAAAGAGCAATAATTATATTATTGTTTTTTTATCAATAATAATATTATATTCTATTTGTTATTATAGTATTCTGTTATTAATTATCGTATCAGTAATAATTGCACTATTGTTCTTTATTGTATGCTATTTATAAAAAAAAAAAAACTATGTATTAATATTACTTATCTTTTTTATCTAATGTTTTTTTCTTCTATTTTCAATCTTGTAACAAAGTATCTAGACGCGATTAACGTGTAATAAAAAAAAAAAACCCTAAGAAAAATTAGAAATCAATAAAAATCCTGTTATATGATCAACTCAATACAAAAACATATTAAGTAATATTTCTGATTAATTGAGATATTTTAGAAATCTGTATTTGTTAAAATGTGATATGAAGACAGTGTCATTTACAATTAAAATAACAGAACGTTTATAATAGTGAAATTCTATCCTAATATAATTTTATCATCAAACAAAATTATTTATTATTTAAGAAGATTTCATAGAATCACAATAGGATTTCTTAGACGTTGACTTTTATGTGTTTCAATAATAATATAGAAACTATCAAATAACGAGAATGAGAATGAGATCAATAACTTTTATCTGTAAAAAAAAAAAAAAAATACCGTAAAGTTTTTTGGCAATTTAATTCCAACAGGCTAACCAATAAAATTAGCCATTAATCGAATATGCTCATGTTATATGTCATTAATATTGAGAAGATCGGCATTTTCTCTTATATTTTGAATATAAATGCGTTTTGATACTTATCGAAGCATTACAAAATAATACATTCTGCATATTATGTTTTGCCTTATTATTATGCCTGCCATCGGAGGTAACGTATGAACCATTTATGGTATAACAAACGAATCAGTCTCCGTCAACTCTCTGCGGGAGGACTGAGAAACAGGTGTCCTGTCTACGATGAAATAAATGATGCAGTTCGTCCATTCTCGCGACTACGTTTATGAGTTCCGTAATATTTTCTTGATGCCCCCGAACAGATATATTTTATGGAAGGCAGCGTATAAAATTGTCTGTTCTGTGGAGAATGTTGTCATGCAATTTTAATAATAATCTTTCATATTATATTGTGTGTTTACGCTTGATATAAAAAAAAAAAAATGTATTTTGTATATAAGAAGTAAGAAATACAAGTTTCAAAAAAACAATTATAAATCGACAGCGAAGAATTTATTTAGCTTAGCATAAAATCTTCATCCTATGATTATATTATGTTAAAATTAAAATTGTAAAAGAATTAGAAAATTTTAATCGAATGAAGAAATAGAATTATGTACATGATATATACTTAAATTTTAATATTTTATTTAAAAAAAATTTAAATTGTAATATATATCGTGTCGAAGAGCGAGAAAATTGGTTTTTTTTTTTTTAATCTTTCTGATGTATTCAAAATTTATTTATTTTCGAAACATTTTGACTTCTTTCTGTATAATATCATTTAAATTCTTGGAGTCGTCGAGATTATACAATCAATAAATGTTATGGGGGTTCATGATGCCGTTCGTGTATGCCACGATTAGATATACATCTGAATCACGTAACCGTATAGACGCGCACTCCGAGCAATAATTATCACTTAGAGATTGTATGGACAGAGACAAAGCTTAGATACATGCTGGATGTCTCGGCACAGACATTTGTTATCCTACCTGTCACTTGACTCACGTCGCGACTCGTATCTGGCTCGTCTATCACTAGGATAGATATCTCGATTATGCTTCCTGAATGCAGCTCGTGTATGCGGGTAGGTTTATGAGGCAAGTGCATACGTGTGGATTTTAGTCACGCTGTGCGAGAGATCAAATGGATTTAATCTATTTCGAATCGGTTCCGTTTCAAAAGATTTAAAAAAAAACAAAAAAAAAATGTATAATTGAAACGAAACGATAGATCTATCAATCTTCAGAAGATTGAAATTTGTGCTAATCTGGGTTTTTGGAATTGGTCCTGATAGTAGCAGTTAAAAATATTCCATGAACGATAAATTTAAGAATAACTGGTAAATCCTTCTTTAAAAAAAGAAAAACAATGTCTTTATTCATATGAAAAAACACTCGAGAATATTGGCGAGTGTCCAAGTGTATGATGTATTGATATAAATAATAAAGAAAATTGATATAAATAATATTGTATCCTAATCCAATCTATCCATCAAAATTTTTATTTTAATTTATTAATTAAAGTAAACGTAAACGGAATCATGCCATTTTAAGTAAAGATTAACTTTTGTAAAATTATTTTTAAAAAAGTAAAGTAGTGTTATATAAAAAACTTTGAATTTTATCTAAAATTAATATTGTAAATTAACGAAAACATATAAAAAGTGAATATATAAAAATTGAAAATATAAAATTTATATGTACAAAAGAATTCAGTGTGACTGCAAATATGAATTACATTTATTGAGATTGAAGGATGCAAATGTCCTGATTTATGCAAATGACATCATGCAATCTGATTTGATTTCAGCATAAATAATTATAAAAGAAATAAAATTTTTACATCTGTTATCTATTCAAACATATTTTAAATTCATCATAATTGTTCATTATTAAAAAAATTTTACTTTTCTTTATTTTACATAATTATAAAAACTAATGAATGGAATTAATGTATTTATATACAACTCTTTTATTTTGTAGTCTGGAAAATTAATAAATAAGATTACTATCTATACTATTAAGAATTATTAATTTTATAATTAAAAATTTATAAACATTTTAATATATTTTAAAATATTATATTGCATATCCATTTGGTATACATGACGTTTTTTATATGCGTAAATCCGCCTAAATAAATAACTTCTATTATACAAAAATCATATAATTGTATGATATTTTGCTCTTTCATCATCTATTAAACATATTAATCGTACAAAAACATTTTGTATTACAACCCAAAAATATTTCATTTGATTATTTTATAGATTACGTTGTCATAATAGCGATTTAAGAACAAACTTTCATGGATAAAAATTGATAAATTCTCGACATGGGCTTTTAAAACTGCTTTTTATGGAAAATTACATTATATTTTCATATACTTTCTTTGACGAAACTATTTAATACACATTTTCATGGCTATTCCATCGCAATTTTTAAAAACTTTCAATCAGTTATATTTTATTACACGTTCAAAAGGCATTATTCAGATCAGTAGCGTCATTCTATATTTTTACCTTACTCGCTTTACTTTTATTTTTATTTCAAAAGGACAATTTCAAATACGCAGGATATTTTCCTTGATTATTTTAAAATAAAGTAGTAGCAGCATTGGCAATATATTTCGAGGGGTTAATTCTTTTCACTTTTACAAATTTCTTATATATCGGATTATTATTTATTATATATGTATATATTCATCGTTATATATATTCTGTATATATATATATATATATATATTCTTGTATATATATATATATATATATATATTCTCGTAGTCGTATATGTATCGAGAATCGAGACTCGAGATCTTGTAATCAAGATTAAGAGAGAATTAGCTTCCGGGATAGCAATTATTTTCCATGTTCTTCATCCTCATTCTGGAAACTGGATAATTGTGCGCTTGGAATTTAACGCGGGAAAAGGATGTGGCGACTCCGTATCCGAGTGTGCAATTGGTCGGCGGCATCGGGAAAGGTCAGCCAGACGACGGATAAGCACCAATTATTAGAGTTACCGGGACGTGTATCGTTCGTTATCCGATTAAGGTGGCTGAAAAGAAATCCGATAGGAATCCGATGAGGCTCGCTACCGGTCGGAGGTAAAGCCATTACCTCTGCGCGGCATCGGGAAACGTACGGGAGCGCGCGGCTATTGGTGCAGGAATGTTTCAATATTAGTACAGTAAAGTGTGCGCAATAATGGCGTTTTCAGTCAGAAACATTTTTAACATGCTGTGTGCGAGTTTTCCCTCCACTGTTCAATTTCATTGTGACACACACACACACGCATGTTCAAGAAATTTGATACGCCTTTAATTTTTTACAAATCGAAAACAACGAGGGGCGCGTGAACTTGGCGTCCATTTTTTTTTCCCTCTTTTTTAAAAGGTAACTTTAAGTTAAGATTGTACTTACCTCACCACTCTCCATGCCAAAATTAAGTGGTAGAAAATAGTAATTTATTTATTTGTATGAGTATGAGAAAAAAAAAATGATAACACTCCGTCATCAATTTCGTCAATTTAACATAGGATTCTTGTTGTAAGAGAAACAATAGTAATAATATTAATTATTTGGCATGTAAAATTTGTTTAGAAATTATGTTCAACAATCACAGATTTGTGCCATTAAAGTCACAGATCTATAAATCGATTTAGCATTCGTTTTGGCATAATGTATGTCTTGATGGTAAAAGAAAACAAAAAAAAAGTGCAATCAATCTTCTTTTCTGTTCTTGAATCGACAGATAAGAAGATATACAGAAGTATTGTAAAGACGTCATTTGTACTTGCATCTCTATACACACATGAGCGTGATACAGCATTTATGTCTCGCAAACGGCATAATTAATCTAGGAATTAATATAGATGTATTGTCTTATGGTATAGCTAGATTACGAAGCATGCAAAACAAACAATAATACAGAGACGTTGAGTTGGAGGCATAATAATACAATTCAACGTACAAATTAAGCAAAATATATTATCGTTAATTCGATTCAAATATAAACGATAATAATGATAATAATAACAGCAACAAAAGCAGATAAATACTTGATTCTTTTTTTGTCGTGAAATTATGATTTTGTTCTTTCACTTTCATTTTATTAAAAATATCGTATTCTCTTTCGTGACATGACATTTAAAGAAAGCAAAAAGAGAAGAACTACAAAGCCGAATATATAAATACAACAATTGCACATGATTTTGGAGTTAAGCACAACAATTTCTTAAAGCCGTATCCGTATAACACGCGTTACACGCGTTACACGATGAAATAAGTGCAACACAATATACAATAACATCGCATGTTGTGCCGTAAGCGATTCACGCTCAACACAAAGCTTTCGCCGCAAAGCTTTGGCTCAATAATTGCTCGCCCAAAGTTTCGCCGCCGTGCTTCAGTTTCGATACGAACGACGTTAAGGGCGTACACGTTTTCTATCGGCGAAATTTCGTAGCCCACTTCCCTGCGTCTTCTGCTTTTGTGGTGCCGACGTTTCCCTTACGTTTCTGTGCTTTAAGCAAGCCCCATCAAATGCCGCGCTGACATGCGAAAAGTCGCCTTGAGAAAAGCCGGTCGGAAAAGCAAAGCGCAGACAAGAGCGTGCTCTGCTTCCGATTCCTCCGTAGCGGCATTGATTCCAGATCAGAAAGAACGTTTATCGTTCGTCTCTTTGATAGTAGAACAGAACATTGCGGGTACCAAAAAAAAAAAAAAAAAAAAAAAAAAAATAAGGAAAAATATTGCGGGGGGGATAAAGATAATTTTATACCTTTTATACCTTGAAGAACGGAAGAAAGGAATTCTAAGACAATTTCGAAAACTTTTCAAAAAATTTATCACTATTCACAAATATTAATAAGTTACAAAAACTGTCGCGTTCTCTTTTTGATAACAGACAGAGGTTTTTAAATTTTCTTCGTTTTACGAATGCAATCCGAATATATCGGGTCTAATGTTAAATTAATGTTAAATTAATTATTTTTTTAATTTTGTAATGCGTTTATTGTGATTATTATGATTATTATGACGGCGATGTAATAAGATTCATGTATTTTGTTAAGCCGTGTTTCTGCACAACATTTATCTCCTTACGCGTAACTTTCTTATGCTATGCCAGTTTAATTAGTGCGATGAATGGGTGAAATTTATTACTATGCTGGAAATAGTGGGTGTGGGTAATTTAGTAGTGCAACCAACCTTGCGCTATGAAAATGCGGCTGAGATTTAAGTAATTTATGATATTCGGTATGTATTCTCACTAATCATACTTCCTATTTAAATTTTATTCTATATTCCATACCTTAATCCTTGAAATCCGTATCAACACACATAATTATTTGATACACATAAATTGGATGTCATCGCTTTGTCTTTCATAATACGATTGCAATACGATTTGCTTAATGAGTATCTCAATAGTTTTCTTATATTTTACAATTTTAAATGATTGTTGTTAAGAGGAAAAGCGAGTTTTATCCATATAAAGACAGGAGAAGGTGCGAATTCTCGTCGGTTTTAATACAAAAGTGAAGAAACTTGAGAAAATGGCGTTTATTTCATTTTAAAAGAAGAATGAGACTTAAAAAAAAAAAAAGAAAAGATTCAGAAAAGGGAAAATAAGAAAAGGTAGTTTTTTATTTTTCCTAAACGCGAAACTGCCAGTAAAAGAAAAGGAGGATGGTTATAAATCGTAACCTTGTATGAATACGTGAAGGCGAGTGAACTTTTGCGCCTCAGCAGTAAAACGAGCCCAAAGCATAACCTTTTCAACCACAAATCGTTCTCTCTTCTTGCTCCCCTTTTCCTCTCTCTTTAGATTTTTTTTTTGCAAAGCAATGATTCTTGAATTTCTAAAGACAATAAATTAACTAAGATCCTTTCTCTCACAAGTTTTAAAATTTTTTTTGGATATTATGAGCGACTTAATATATTTTTAATATGCTTATAGTGCGACATTTAAAAAAATCAAGAATAATTCGATAATAATTTGCAATAATAATCAGATGTCTGTCGATATGGTTATTATCATCGCGGTAAGAATAAAATAAATGTGATAATTAAATGAATTATATATATTTTATATCCTCTTTTTTTAGTATATTGCGTTATCGAGATATAAATACTATTGCAACAAAATTTATGTCATATGAATCTACATTAATTTTGTATAAATCAGAACTTTGATATTCAACAAATAATTTTTGACAATATTTGACATATAATTATTATTTAGTAGATTGCAGATTATCTTAAGAATTAAAGAAATTATTATAAATAATTTTAAATATATTATATTTTTTTCGTAATCTATATCTATGTTTATATTCGCATTTATTTTCATTTATTTTGTTGCGGAAATACAGACGCGCGAGCGTAGATGACGGCCATCATATTTGCCGCAACATATTTTATGTAAAAATTAATTGCATTCCAAAAATATAATGTTAAAATATAATAAATAAAAATATAATGTATAATAAAAAAATAAATTTTCATTATTAATTCAAATTAAAAAAAAAAAAAAGATTACATTAAATTTACATTAAATTTTCCAATATTCATACATTTTATACATATTGACGTAAAAGTAAATTATTAATAATATTTAAAATTTTTGTTGGAAAATAATTTTATTACCTTATAATGACATTTAGAGCCGTTTTCATAATATGTTGTTAATCAAAAAGTTAGGTTAACTATAACTTAAAAATTAATTAATACAGACCTTCATGAGCTTATAGTTATATAAACTAAACGTTACACGTATACATACACATAATCTTTAATTTATTTAATCATAAACTTACAAAAGAGTGTGTATTAGTTAATTTTCAAGTTATAATTAATTTAATCTTTTGGTTACCGCGAAAATGGGCCTTAGCCAGCATTTATCCATTTTCGATGTAGAATGTAAGTAAGGAAAAAGTATCGGATTACACGACTAGACAGCTTGAATAGCTCTGGGTGTTTGCAGTGGCACCCCGAAGTGTGCCGACTGAAAGGCAAGGGGCAAAATGGGCGAGGGTGGCCAGGCGGAAAAACGGAGGGAGCAAGCCGCCTCGCGAATTTGTTAGGAGCACATGCAGCGTGACTGTTTCACTTTACCCCCTGAAACTTATTCCCGGAGGGAGGGTCGATGAAACGAGCAAACACTATGCAAAAGCCGCGGACATTCATTGCGCTTTTTCAACGCGTTGCCATTTGTCAGTCTTAAGATCAACTTTTTTATTTTCCATTAATACGTCGTAGAAAAACATTTACGTTTCTTATTCTTTTCTTTAATACATTTAATAATCAAACCTATTCTTTAAAATCAAGATGGAACTTGGTCAAAAGATGTCATGATAATACGGATAAGGACGTTGGTTTTAAAAGATAAAATAATAATTAAATAACTGTAACATCAAAACGTATATATCATCCTCGTATACGATAATATTTATGCAAAAAAAAAATAGTTGAACGGAAAAGTAAAAAAATATCCTCATTTTATTTTTCTCCTTAAATATCATTCTATTTAACATTTTTGTTATTTTTTTATGGATCAAAATTAATGAAGAAGAAAGAAAAATTGTGTATCCTATTTTTATTCGTTTCCCAACTTTTCAGAAATTAAAACGACTATAGAGATTATAGATAACAAAGTTACTATTAAATTGGAGCAAAATCGTGTGGGCACGTTGCAAAACTGCCAACGTTGCCGAAACAAAACTGCCGTTTCTTTCGTGACCGTAAAGATAGAGAATAACGAGTCTTCGCGAGGTAAAAAAAAAAAAAAAAAAAAAAAAAAACAGCAACGACAGGGTAATGTCCGGGGTGGATCCGAGCTGGGAGGGAGATTCCGAGCCAAGAAAAGAAAGAATCTCAGTGCATAGAGAGGATTAGCGGCAGAAAAATGTGCCGTGAGAGAGTGGCAGAAGTCACAAAGGAAGAAAACTGGGCCGAGGGCACAAAGGGACGAGCAATCAGCTCGCCGCGGTTGACGAACGTGACTTTGGTTTCTTGCTTTCGATGGATGGGAAAGAGGAAACGATCCCTCTCCTCTAACGAGATGTTGTAGATTACAGATCCCTCGTAATCAATAGAAAAATGCATAGAATAAATTTAGAATTTAATTCAAGCGTTACGTTACATTATATGTAAACACTAAAGAAGCTAGCTATCTATCTACGGCATTGAAATAAAATATTCAAATGCTACGAATATTATTGATGTATGCACGTATATATATCGATAATTTAATCTTTTTCTTGAACTTTTGACTTTTCTGAAGACGTGTAAGAAGATTTAATAATAAATTTTTTTTCTTGCAATAGTTTTTGATTCTTACAATGCATTTTTGCGATCATTTAAATCTCCCTTCAAAACATTTATTTGACATTTATTTGACGTCCAATGTTTCATAATAACAGATTTATTTATTTAGTCGCTGTCTGTTTTCCATCGACTTTCGGAATATTTAATTTAAATATATCGTATATTTTTTATTGTATGCAATGCGACGGCATAATTTATACAGCTAAACATTATATTCGCTCATAATACATATTACGTCTGTTTCATATTTTATAATTAAGTCATCGACGTTATTATGCATACGCATTCACGCAGATAATAAAATTACTTCGTCATCCATTTTACACGGAAATTTATCATGCAAAATTTCCTTTATTTACACATGGCAATAAAAAATATATTTTTATTTCTAACTGGCCATCTCCCAGGAATTCGTAGTAAAATAATCCCCTCTGATAATACACTCCGGCTCTTATACATTTCCTCGGAAGGAAACGTGTGTGCCTTGTATTTGTAAGAGAAATACAGTAGCGTGATGCAAGCTTTACGAAACGAGCCGGTACAAGATACATATGCAGCATTTCGTTTTATGTCGCGGGGGCGGAAAGAAATTTTAGACGGTAAAGTTGGGGGGGGGGGGTGCCTTCATCCCGCGTATTACCCGCTGGAAATGTAATCTCTTCTCGCTATCATCCTCGCATGTCATGAGTTTTGTAAGAGATTCACAACAACCCCCCCCCTCCCTCCCTCCCTCCCTCCCCCTCGTGCACTTTTGTATCTACATACGTACGCTCGCAAATGCTCGCACAAGTGTATATGATGAGACGCAGGCGTTTTCGATTTATATATACGTGCTCTCCCGCGAATTCGCGACGAGATATATATATATATATATATACAGTGTATTTCGCAAAGCCTTTGGCTTGGAGCTATTCGAAAAGCTTTATTCGAAGAGAACCTCGCTTTTAACCCGCCGGGGAAACCCGACCCGCCGAGAGAAGCGCGATGGAATGTTGAAGCTCATATTACCGGTGCGTTTTCGGTGCCAGTTTCGACGCGGTTGATCAGGAAAATGGGAAACGGATCATCCGATCCGTCCTGTACAAGGTTACCGTGAGAAAATTTCAACAATTTTGAATTATGCGTATTACATATCGCTAACATGTTACATGAATCTCTCACCATTAGCGAGTGCGAGGCGAATGCGCGCTGAATGGAATTGCCGTTATTGCCGGGATAATCATCATAATGCGGCGATAAATTTCACATAAACGCGCGAACGTTCATCAAATATTTATACAAATATTTATATTTATATTTATCTATCTATGTGTGCTTTTATGAAAAGCGTACCTCCGATCTTGCCATTTGAAAAAAGGGCGATTGTGCGATATTAAATAAAATTTCTCATGAGAATTGAGGCACATTAAATTAAATTATAAAATAACTTTCTTACCTAGCGCAATAAAGCTTTAGAAGAATATAAAAGCCATTATCGGGAAAGCCATATTATTAAATTGATCGGTAAAAGTCCCCCCCCCTCCCCCCTCCACACACATACACACATATATTTATTTCATATTGCATTCCGTTACCATACCGTATTGTTACAGTAATACATGTAAATAAGAAGCAAATTCATATTTTAATTTTCTCGAGCAAATTTAATATTTAACCTGTTAATTAATTAGGACAGTTGTCCGAGATTTTCAGCGGTACGATTGGCAAATGATAAAATTGGATATCGACGGAATCCGCGTGAGTGAGCATTTGTTTTAAATCACTTGCCTTTCCGCGGTGCATATTTAAATAACCTGCATGTCCACATCATGTAGATTTGCGATAATTTATATCATGACTGTTTCACATTAAAATAATTATATCGATTGGGCCAACGATCGGTAAAGGTTGAATAACAATTAATAAATCGATTTTGATATGCGCTGTTATTAATTCGCATATGAGCAAACGGATATGAGCATATTTGAGCTTTTACCATAAAAATTGTATCGCTAGTTATTATACGCACATTAATATATTATTTAATTTAGCTCCGCCTCACAGAACTCACTGAACACACCATTATTGAGATATAATTATACAAAGGTTTTATGTTTGCTCTGCATTCATTTGTTTTCGTATAATGATCAATGACTTTACTATTCTGTAAAATGCAATAATAAGTAGCAATAATTGCATTAAATAGTTTTATAAATATCATTAACTTTATGTCTTTCTCTCGACATTAAAATAATTTTATACCTAAACGCATTTACGAAATTGTTTTCAATAATTTCATTGTGCATTTTACTTACAAATTGTTATTATATTAATTAAGTATTAATGTAAAATTATTAATAATCTGTACAAATATATGTATACTTATAAAAGCGCAAAAATCGATTAATTTTGAAAAGTAATTGAAAACTACAGCTACTCAAACCACCAACAAATAAGAAACGGAAATAAAAAATAAAAAAAGAAGTAGTTGATCAGTTTACATGAATTGAAATAGGTTAACTTTTTATTTTAAATAGTTTAAAAATTTGTGATAAATATTTCAATTTATTAAATTTTTGTGAAAAAAAAAAAATATATATATATATATATATATAAATTTTACACGAGTTAAAAAAAAAGGAGATGCTAAAAAAGAAATTGGTTTACTCGACATGTTAAAGTCGACTCCGGAAAATAGAGCCGAGAAGATATCAGGCATTATATGTAAAAAAAAAAAGAAAAAAAAAATTGCACAGCAAGATCTCTGTAATAAAGCAGAAATGTAGTGGACGGCAAACAAAATGCGTGAAAACAACGTTCGGATAAACGCTCGCAAACAGAAAGAGATGCGCATTACAGAGCAATAGACAGGACCGACAGAAAACAGCAGGAATGGGCTGTGAAGAGGAAACAAGAGATAATAGAGAGGAAAATTCATTTCTACTCATGCCAAAGGGAATGGCCGGGGCAGGCAAGCGAAGACAATCTCTGAAATCTATGAAGAGAAGAGACGAAGACCGTGAACAATGACGATATTAACGTCCTCCTACGAAAGCAAGAGAGATGGGATATGAGAATTCTTTTGTCGGGACGAGGAAACGTTGCATAAAGTGGATCAGCGCAAGAGAGAGTGGATGAAAAGGTAGAAAGTAAACGAGCCGAGATACAAAGAATGATGAAAAATAGTAAACTTTTGGAAATACGGAGATGTTACGTCATATATTAAAAATTGAACTATATTTACTAGTTAATTTTTATATTTTCTGCGGAACGATTTAGATTCTGAGCTTTACAATGCGTAATTTTACTTGTAATATGTACGACTATAATATTCGAGAAAATAATTTCTAATACAATTAGAGATACATATAAACAATTACTATTTCATTTATTTGAATTAAGTGTTATTTAATCCCTATTATAAAATAATATTATTAAATTAATGTTATTGTTAAATTTATTTAACGTTATCATCTCATCATTGGAACAAGAAAATGTTGTAATAGTAGTTTAGTTATACATCTCTTAAAATTTATTTGTTATTTTAAATTAACTAACAAGATAGTGTCTAGATAACACTTATATAAAAAATAGTTTTACGCATGCATCTTCCTCTTCTTGTCCGCCATCTTCGGACGGTGTTTCACATTTGTAAAATATTTTTAAATTTTGTCGAGACTGATTATATTAAAAGTATAATTCTCCTTTTTTACATATGCTGTAATATTATACTGTATATTTAATTAAAAGCTTTCGGTACTACAATTACATAAAGTTGTGTTCATCTAAAACAAGCGTCTTCTCGTGCTCTTCGTTCAATTGTTTTTATTTTCCGTTGTTTTTTTTTTCTTTTTGAGAAACTTGAATGTAAAAGATTATTATCATATTTTTTTATATCGTTAAAAGAGTTAAAGTTATCCACTATGTTAGATATTAATTTGGATTTTTTAGTCAAAAAGATGTCACTTCAAAAAAATTGAAGAAAAGAATGCAAGAGAACGAAACAGACTGCAAATATAACTTAGAATTAGAAACTGCAAAACTGGGAGGACAAAAAATAGCGGAATGATACTTCGCTTTGTAGTAAATTTAATTTAGACATTCAGATAATTATTTATTACACATATATGCGCGCATGTTCATGTAGCATGTGCTTGATGTCATTTGTTCCGTCACATTTCTCACTTCAACGAGACAAGTTCAGGGAGATGCTGGGAGATGCACGCGGGCTTTTAGAATCCATCTTTGCGTATGTTCTCTGGAATTCTTGTCACTATTCTTGTCAAGTATTTCGTAGATATCATCCAGCCGTACATTATCTCTATCGAGCATTTACCAAGTCATTTGGGATTTGCGCAAGTTTCGACGAAATGTCTGAAATATAGATCGGCGTGCAACGTCGTGTAATCACGACGAGAACTTCACGCACTAACAACATACAACTTTGCAAAATTTACTTCATCGATATTTAAACGTATGAAACTTGTGCCATTTCTAATATTAATGGTTTCAATATGCCGTCGAATTTTGAAACACGTTTTCTATATTCCAAGTTTTAAAATTTTAATTTTTAATAAGTTTAGAGCAGATTTTTTTTAAATAATTAATTTTAAATATTATAATTGATAGCTTTTGAGTTATAATTGATTAACTAATAAACAAAAAAAACTTTTCACGAATTAAATCTTTCGAATGTGATGATTAACGAGATTTTATTTGTTAATTTAAATGCAATGCGGCATTTCTACTTTCTTTTTAATCATTATTTTCATAGATTGCTGTAACATAGAGGCAATAAATTGAATGCTCAAATGATTATGAGGGAATGCCAGCCGCACTAACGTTAATCAAACCTTTTCATTAATTTGACATTTACTGTATCCATGGAAGATACTTATCTAGTCCGTTGGAGTATGTTTAACCATCCGATCAGAATTACAAAGCGCGCCATTAATCGAGTCGGCGCTGAGCGTAATTGGGCGTTCAATTATGACGTGCGCTTAAATCTAGATTTTCGTCTTAGAGAACGGAGATTGATTGTGGAAGCATAAGCTCCTTTCACATCTGAATTCGAATTCTGAATCATGTGTGTGTGTATATATATATATATATGCGCGTACGCGCGCGTGTCGTGTATGCATGCTTGTATTCGGGTTTTTTCGGCTTCGCGAACGATCTGGAAAATCATGGGAAACCTGCTTTATAGTCTGCTCATGCCATCGGAGGACCGCAATCTCCGTGAATCGTCCGCCGTTCCGATCGGGGAATTCGGTGTACCTCGCGAGATCTCGACAATGTTTCGCGTGGGCTCGCCCCGCGTGCCGGAAAAGCAAGGGCTGAACGTGAAAATACTTCCGGAGCCGAACGGAGCCTCGTAGTCGGGCGAGCCCGAGACTTACGAGGTAATTTCGCGGAACAAGTTTTTAGTTCGCGACTTGCAGTTACTCCGGGACACGAGTTAAGAAAGTTGCCTCCACTTGAATCTCTCTCTCTCTCGCGATGGAGAGAGAGAGAGAGAGAGAGAGAGAGAGAGAGAGAGGGGGGGAGAGGGAGAGAGTTTCGTCTCTTTTTAATGAGATTACGAAAATTTTTCGAATTTTCCAGACATACGCGAGCGGGCATCTTGGCGTTGATTTTTGCACCTGTCTCTTTTGAAAGGAAAGGAAATCGACAAACACCGTGACAATTTATACCGCGGACAATATCTCGACAATGAACCGACGATGCGCGTTATGGGAGAAGTTAGAAACAACGTATAGAGCACGTGCGCACAAATGTTCAGGGAATAAATGTCAGAAAACTTTCTAAATAGACCATAACTACTTTTCGTGTTACAGCTTTTATTATCGCTCGTAAAATAAAGCGAGTATTAAATGACCAGCTTATAGATCTATTGGTCTAACGGTTTTTAATAAGTTTCAAATAAATATTAATGCTTACTTATATATATATATATAATATTAAAAAAAAAAAGGACGAAACTCCATTTTAAATTTATAATTTATTGCCAGAATATCGAGTGGCTATTATTAATTGTATATTTGAGATATAACTTTTGTAATATGAGAATTTTATAAATTTACACAAAACAGAATGTCATTATTAATAAGAGATTTAAATAATCTACTACAATACGTTTGTTTGTACGATAAAACCCAACTAAAGTCAAAGTCGTTGACTTTAATAAAAACGTTTGTTATAAAAACTTATTTTATCTCTTTTTACAAAGCTCAATCTTCTCACATCAACGTTGTCCTTACAAGCCTCGGTTACGTTCCTTGGATATACGTATGCTCCAAAAAGTTCTCACTGGCAGCTTCATACTATATCTTTCACAAAGGCCATGTCGGTCCTTTTTCCTTTTCCATTTCACCTTGATCCTTGCTAACGATCGATGTCATCCTGTCGAGTACGCTTCTTCTTTGTAACGCAAAGGAACTTTTATGTAACTTTATCAGGACACAGAGCAGATGCAGCTAAGAAAGTTTAATTACGTGTCTGCACTTTTCCTAAGATCAAGAATTGTAGTTTGTTCATTTGGCAGAACATTTATGCTCTTCTTGGCAAAAAATGAGCATTTAGAATTAGGCCAGAACAAGAATTTAAAAAAATTTTTCAACAAAGTTGATGTACATATGTACATCGTACTCGTTTATTTTTCTGACGTCACTTTGTTAAATATTTATTTAAGAAATTGACACAAAAATCATTGTTATTATTACTTTTCTAGTTATATTACCTTTATTCATTAAAATAAAAATGATTTAGTTATATTATGTACAATAAACATGTTTTTTATTTATTTATAGAGGAATAAAATAAACTTTTTACTAACTTTAAAAAATAATATTAAATATAAATTAATAATGTTTGAATAACAATACATTATTAAAAATATACAATATAATAAACCTAAGGATGCAATACTAGTGTTTATAGAAAGAAATTACATTTCACATTTTGTGATAAATAAAATATGTACCAACATGGGGCTAATTGGGCTAAAATAATTGAAGGAATTTGACAGAATATGAAATTTCAACAAACAACCGATATCTATTTGATAATAATTAATTTGATAATTTAATGATGAAGAAATTAACGATGATGTAATTAATTTCAAAGATTCGCGTGAATAATTAATGCCACGACAGGTGTAACGCACACGCGTCGCATGCAAAATCGACTTCACGCCGGGGTGCACATTTGGATCATCCGTTTATATTAGATTATTAGTATCTGATTACTGTTGTAAATTAATTTCCGCCAAATAATACTGTTCTATAATACTATTGGCGGATTATCAGCAAATTTTAATAACATAAAAGAACATCTCTCTTCTCTTCTACATATATAATTAGATTACATAGAATAAAATAAGTTGTAATTTACATACAATGAGATCACGTCTGCTTTTGTAATAATTTCCTTACACTTGCCTCATAATGAAATGTTATCAAATCTAATATTGAAATATTATATATAGATGCTTTCTTAGATGAAAATCGAATTATGTTTTAAATATTTGCGATCAATAAGGAATTATATTAATAAAATTTTTAAGTACCTTGCGATAATATATTGATTTATACTTAATGCGTAATATCATGTATTTTATTTAGAAGAATACAAAAGCGACGAGACTCAAATTAATTGTCAATAATTAATATCTCATCTATATCTATTCTGTTCTCTTGAAACTTGAAGAGAGCTCTTTAATGAGAAATCGAAGAGATCGATTCAAGAAAATAATTTCTTATCACATAATAACGTGCAGTTTGGGACCAAAAGTGACGTAAGATGTTTGACACATAATTACCATTCTCCTCAAATATTCATCGGTTACTTGAAAATTAATTTACCTAAGAACCAAACAGGAACAAGATCTAATCTGTACAAGACCGCAACCGATATAGGACGATAAACACGCCATAACACACCATACACGTTCACTACCTTAATGTCGATAATCTGATATGCATGTACAAAGTGTCTTAGATCATTTCTTTCGACACGTTGTCACGAATTTAAAGATTCTTTTTGACAAAAAATTAACTAAAAATGACAAATTTTTTAATGTCAAATATCTGAATAATTTCAAATCCGAGAACTTCTCTCTTCTCTCTTAAAATAAGTTATATTTTATAATCAAAAGTTTATTTATTTATTTGATCAAGTGAAATGCAATTTTGTAACTCTTAACAATTGCGTTCTTAAGCAATGGTGTCTCTTTCTATTTTATTCGCAATATAAAAAAAAAATGCGCGTCCTGCAGGATAATATATTTATATTCGCACGGTAATAAAAAAAAAATCGAGGTAAAGGAAGAGAGTAGAAGCGAGAGAAAAAGTAAGGGAGTGAGAAGGACTGACACCAGTTGTGGTAATGGCAATGGCGATAGGGGAATTGCGGAAAGGAGGAAGAGCCCCCCTCCCCCTCCCCCTCTGGGAAAGGGGCAGACCTGGGAGAATTTTCAAGCACGACGTCGCAATTACATCGGATCAGAGTGGAATATTTCATCTGGCGCCCTTCATCCGACGAAAACGAGAAAGACGGGGTTGCAACCAGCCCCTCTGCCTCTATCCTTTCGTTCTCCCCCACCCCCCCCCCCCCACCCGCTCTCGTACGGATTATTAACGGGCAATTTGCCGCGTCTGCTGCTGACTGTATTGTCTCTCTATTCTCTAGCCCTCCGTCGGTCGGATGGCAGGCCGTCTTTCCTCCTTCTCACATCCTTTCCCCGTCTTCCGCCCGTATTCGGGCTGTCTCGTCGTTTCCACGACGAGTGGTTTTCCTTCTCCCGATCGACCCTTCGCTCTTTCCACCCCCCCCCCCCTCGTCGCTTCATTTTAAGAGCGGTTCGAAGTTCGTTAAGACGGCACGAGCTGCGCGAGGTTTCGGTCACTTGGAATCCTCCTCCGTCTGCAGAACCCTTTTTGCTGTATCTCTTCGAGGACATTTTCTGCTCCGTCTCGACGGAAAGGACAGGAAATTGAAATGGGGAAGATGTAACTGATGATGAAGCTGTTATTTCGGGTAAAAATTCGGGTGACAATTGATCGGCGTGGAACATTTCGTCGTAGCACTTCTAAATTATTCATTTGTTATCAATTTTAACATTTTATTTTATAATCGCATTTTGATTTATCTATTTATTTATTTATTTTGTATCGGGCCTAAAATTGTGCAAACTCAACTAACTCAACTAACAAGAAAGTTTCTTAAGTTGAAATCCGAGAGTGCATTTTTGTTTCCCGAGAATCTTACTATCTAACTAAAAAATTCAAGAAACGTTAAGACAACAAAGATATTGCGAAAACATAACATTAAAATCTTACAAGAACTGACGAGTATTATTATGCGAAAGTGTAAGATTTGATAATGACTCAAGAGATTAACCTTAAACAAAAATAAATTTTAATCATATATATATTAAAGATTTTTTTCTTCACGTTTTATTAAACACATTTTATTACAATGTAAAGGTGTAAGTGTCAAAATACCATCCTTTTCTAATTGTTAAGAGATGGCATGACAATCCAAGCAATGATAAATTTATGATCCTTATTATTCTTACGTTAAGTTTTAGTAATTCATAATAAATTTACATTCATATATCAAAATGTAATAAATTATTCTGATAAGATTAATGCAATTTAATAGTATATACATATAAATTGACCCATTTGTATAAATTTATCGTATAAATGTAATTTTATAATTAATAATTAATAGAATAAAACATATTTTCACTTATGTTTATTTTTTATTAAAGGAAAGACGAAAATATTGTTATTCTTTTATATAAACTACAGACAAAAATAAAAATATATATATTCTATTTATTATTTTCTTTTAAAAAAAATGAACAAACAGGCGTTTGAAAGGCGTATTTTCTGTCTGACAATATCTGTCAGAATTTCTTGATATTAGTTCTTAAAGAAAAGAAACTGCGATTCTACGTGTTTCATTTCTACGTGCAGCATTTCTCGGCGATCGGTGTTAAAAAGTGTAAGTGTCGGTCCACAATAAGTATTTAATCTTTAAGCCGTAAGAAATTGACTAATCATAATCGAGTATTCTTTTCATATTCGATTATAATTGGTTTCAATTTCTTACCTCTTAAAGCTTAAATCACCTATTGTGGACCGATACTAACCGATGCGTAAAGACTAGGAGACACGTAACGATTTAGTCTTCCCCCCCCTCCCCCCCCCACGCCCTCGATCATTTCCCGTGGGTACGCGGACCCCTGGAGGAAACGGAAACTGGTAACTCTGGAAACGTTCTGCGGCGCGACAGCGGTACCTGTATTTACGAGATATTCGCCGGGTAATATTGGACCTAGGAACTCGCGTGGCGGACTACACGTGTGCGTGGTGAGCTCGAGAAAGGCGAGCGGTGGTCGTGGCACTACCCCAGCAGCGCCTCTGGTTTTCCGACTGCAGCCGGTAAGCCAGTTAGACGGGGGTATTTAGGAGGGAATTTGGTGGTCCTGAAGTTGTACATTATACTCCGTCTACCGCGGAGAGAGAGAGAGAGAGAGAGAGAGAGAGAGAGAGAGAGGGGGGGGGAGGGGGAGGGGGAGAGAGAGAGAGGAGAGTCTGTAGCTGGTGTTACGCAGGCCGGCTGCGGACCCAAAATCCACCATCTCCCCGGGGCTGGAATTTGTGGCTCGGTAAATTTAATAAGTCGACAAGCAACACTCTCCCCGACGATTCCCCGACGACTCGCTATATTCAGCCGTCCGCAATTTTCGATCGTTAATCAACCATCGATTTCTCCATCGCTCTAAAAATTGAGAGAAACTAAGAAGAATAAATGCGAAATGAAAATTAATATTTTACAAGTCCAAATATATTCACACAACATACGCATCTGTCTACAATGTATAAATGTGGTAAACTATTACTATTAATTATAAATAAATTTAATAAATAGAAATATCGTTCCATATCTCTCTTATATATCGTTTTACCTATTCACGACAAGACAAACTAAAATGTACATGTTATTAGTTAGATTAGAAAAAAAATGAATATTAAATCTGAATGCTTTCTGGATTAACGCAATTGTTATATAATTCGAAACAAAATAAAAAAAAATTATTGCAGTTTAATACGACTTCTTTGTCATCATCTTTCTATAATTGTTATCCCAACCTTTTAGTGCTGATCTGCCGATTCTTTATTATTTTCTCAAAAATTTTCAATTGTAAATTTTTCACCAGCTGATAAATCAGTCAGGAAGTCCACAAAGACGGAAGAAGAGGAAAAAAAAGGATCGACTTGACTTCAAGCAACTTACTTTTCCGCCTTGCAAAGTACCAAGTCGTTTCTGCGATCTTAGCGCGCCGTCGAGTTTGTTACAAAGAGCGTTGAAGTAACATAGTTCGAGATTCCGTTCGTATATATCACTAGAGTTTGAAATCACTCGCCCGGTATTCGCAGCTCAATGATGTAGTTGGAGATACGATCTTGAAGCAGAGGGAGACCGGGAGTCGACCGAGTCTTGTTTGCCTCGTCTTCAACGATACGTGAATGGCAGACAATGGCTTTTCAATGATGAAACGAGAGAAGCGAAACTTGGACGTTCATTGTTTAGCCGACTGACTTGGGATGGTATCGCATCGATAAAGCAACGTATATATCTCACAAAGTGCATCTGCGACAGGTCCAACATTAAGATTGTTGATTGACCGACTCGTATTATATCGTAGAATAGACAGCGTGTTACTCAATCACAACAATGGGGGGGCGGGGGGGGGGGGGGCTACGCGAATGGAATTACAAGAAGAAGGTATCTTGAAAATACACGAGTCTTCTTATCTCAGAACAAATCTAACGGAACATCTCGAAACGGGAACATCGCATTTCGTAAATATATCAACTTTTATAATATCGACTTTTTCTCCAAATTGATATCTATTAAAATTAATATTAATTTCTTTTCAACGCTAAATTAAATTAAAAATATGATTTTTGTAAACCTCTAGAAGAATGAAGAATGTGTTTATAGATTAAAAAAAGTAGGACACAAAATGGAAAAGATATTTATCGTGTTGCATAGAAATATCAAGTAGGACCAGCAGATCATTTCAATTTTCCACGAAAAAAAAAAAAAAAAAAAAAAAAAAAAGTGAGAGAGAGAAATCCGCCGTCTCCATTTGCGCCAAGTAAAATGGACCTTTCCACCTTGCGCTTTCCTTTACATATTTCACGGTACAACTCATCCGGACACTGACGGAATAAAAGCGCCGGTGTGAGGGTTGGTTACGAGCGGTCAAACGTTTGCAATACCGACAGGAGGGTTGCTACGAAGCCGAATACCAGCGAGCCATTCTACAAAGTAAACACGATGGAGCCAGCCAAGGTTTATCCTCGTCTGAATGCAACAAGCTATTTCTACTCGTCCAACCCTTCTCCTTTCGTTCGAGTTCACTCTCAACGCTCCTTGTGCACAATTCGTGACAGTGCAGCATAGTTTCCGATACACTTCCTTGTTTCCCATGAGAAAGCCTATAAACGAATTAACTAACCACAGATCTGAGGAAGTAGAAAATATTTACAATACGAAAATGGAATTCAAAAAATTGAAAAAAAAAAAATATTATTTCCGAAACTTCCTGCAGAGATTACGTATTTCCATAATTAATTAGAAAACTTATGCATAAATCTTTGGTGTCTATATCTTAAGGGGATCCTGAACCTGACGCGTGAACTCCGACGAGAACGTTCACATGTGCACATCTGAACATACATACACACATACATTTCGGCGCACAAAAACAAATATGAACAAATTTTCGTATTACTTTTTTGTATCACATTGGGTATCTAGCCTAATTCCAAGAACGTTGTTTTTTTTCATGCGATCTAGTAATATCAATTTTGTAGGTATAGGCTGTAAAATTTTTATACAAAGCAAATATTGACGCGCAACTTGACAGCTTTGAACGCCATATTAAAGTGCCAAAAAAAAAAAAAAAAAAAAAAAAGATTTAAATTTAAGAAATTTTTCTCGTTCTTGATAGAAAATTCATATGCTAAACACGTATCGATGCATAAACTTTAATTATGGAAAAGGATTTCCAAATCTCGTTCGCTCACAAATCTATCAAATTAATAAAAAAATTCTGTTCGATAATGACGAGACGAGCAGTTCAGCATTCTCTTCAATACTCGATACGTTCGATCTGTTCGAAATTATGATAAATGATACACACGTAATACAGTAATAACGCGAATAATACGTAGAAAAAAATTGCAGCGTCCAAAACGTTCATAAGAAATGAACGATATTACAGTATGTATGTATAGCTGCGCGGACAAAACAAGCGGCTACCATTTTGCGCAATTGCTCTCTCGCTCACATATGCATGGCTTGCGTATGCATGGAATTTTTCAATGAGCTCGTCTCGAGCCGCTGACCGGAGAGCCATGGGTCGAGGATAGGCCATTATTTGTATCGTAAAGCTGTATTCCGCTATATTCGGGTTTATTTCATTCATTAGCGATATCGCGCTTTCGTCTGAAACGAAGCTTTCGCTGTAATTTCCGATGCGGCCCCGCATCGCAGTTGGTTCGGAGCAAGAATTTCCTGTTATAAGCGCGTCGCGCGTTTGCGCGACCCCGATAACTAGATGCGCTTTTGATGTCAAAGAAATAATAGTCCATTATGATTACAATTGGCGAGTTGACTGCGCCATCAGATCGCGACGTAAACGTGCCACAGTCGAATGTTATAAGCTAAGGTAATGCTCGGTGACACCCCGATACGTTCAATGAAATAGCGATGAAATAGCGGTGTGTCGATCATTGTGTCGTGCTTTATGCTAATGCTTTTGTCGAGTTAACTCTGATTAGTTCAAAAATTAGAAATTAGAAAAGAGAGATTAGAAAAAAGTTGAAGTTCAATTACTCAAATTAAGTTTTGCGGCTCTAATCACATTAAATGACTCACTTAATTAGATCTTAAATGAGATAATTAAATTAAATTAAATTAAAACGTCTAATTCTAATTATATTTCGATAGAGTTTTGTTAAATATAAATATTTTGTGTAATAAATATTTCAAATTTAAGTAAAATAAATAAAATCAAAAGAGATAAAGAAGACTATCCTTTGCGCATAATTTTTTTCGTTTTGCATTCCATCGTTTACATCAATTCGTGTTTCGAGAAAATCGTACGTCTGTGTGCTTCCAGCTATGATTACCGCAGATTTTTAGGCGCGTATTACCATTAATTGGAGAATATAATTCATGCTTGGTCACGAGATTATTATAACACACGTATTTTCACTCTCCCGCGAGCAATTATGATTTGTCCGGCCGACCATATCATCCGCCGAAACTACAGTGACAATCATTTGAGATCTACATTGCTGATCGAAACGAACTAACGTAACGCTGCGTTAACGATCAGATGCGTTGAACGACAGTAATGTAACGGAGCGATAAATCATTTCGTGCTACAACGACAATAATTTTTGTTCCATCGTTATACCTGAGGCAATTGCCAATTGCGCGCACAATGACGTCAGCTTGTGCGTTCATTGCATAGAATAATTGGCAAAATTTGCATCTATTTTGCAAATATGTATTTTTTTCTGATAAACTTGAAAATAATTTTCAATAATTAGCAACGATTTTTTTATACTTTATTTACATAACCTATAATTGTTGTATACATTTTTTAAAAAAAAGCAAATTTGTTTTTTCTTATTTCTAATAATTTAATGTATTTCAATCCCGTTATTATACATATATTACATTTAATATAATGCTTCACAAGTTATTTAAAATCCCTTTTTAATATCGAGTTGAGTATAAAGTGCTGACTTGTGCTAAGCTAGCACAATTTAGATATGCATCATTATGTTCCTTGGAATTTCTACAAACCGGAATGACAATCACAAAACCCGTTAAGGATTGTGCTCAAGAGTAGAAGTACCTTTAATATCACTGACAAAACCGACGATCCTGCTGACTTATGCTATTAGCACAACTCAGATATATGCAATCACACGCCTTAATCGATAACTGATAACAAGAATAAACATTATTTGTATACTGTGTATACATTATTTTTATATTATCCAGAGTTTCTTTATTATTATGACTTGTATTGTTATTAGTTTTTAGAGATAACACTTTAGCACAATATAATCTAGAACGATTGAGAAAATATAAAAAAAAATCATAAAATGAGAAGCTGACCTAAAATATTTTCTTTTAATTTTTTTTTTTTTTTTTTTATATTTTTTATATCACACTTTTAATATTCGAGTAAAATATAGTACAAATCCAGTCTAATTTGGCACAACTCTCAAAATAAGTTAATTCTGAGAGTGAAACTAACTCTTAACAAGCTGTTCACGCGCGCAAAACAATGTGGAATGTCCGAATGTATTCCTTTTCTACTTGTTTGCGTGCACCATTCCCGTTTCCCAAGTCCATCATCCGCATTTTCTCACTGACTGGAATATATAACGTAGTACTCAGCAAAATCTTTACGTAGTCTCGGAATTGAGAGAACTGAGCAGGAAAACGCGCCACTCGAGAGATAATGGGTGGCTTCGTGACTTTTTAAAGTATCATCTCGAAGTAATAGATGAGAAGATTCCTGCCTGAATTTATAGTCGCGTTCGCGAAGTTCAAAGTTCTCGCGAAGGGATTTTCTCGGATCATAAGTTCTTGAAATATATGCGTGTAATAGAAAAACGCGATTGAAGATCTTTACGAGAACTGGCAGTCGGACGGACGGAGCTGGTAGCAGAGTTTTAATCCCATCTTGCCTCTATGCGGAATCTTGTGCTAGAAGTTGAACCGAGAGATGATCACAGAATGAATATATGCCAGACGATGCCAGAGACATATCTATCGTATATATTTCTCCGCATTTTGTTTCTATTACGTTTAACATGCTAAAATCATTACGGAGCTAACATGCAAAAATTGATAAATGATGATTTTTAGAAAATGAAGATTATTCTAAACTTATATCGTGGATCAAATTACAACGCGGAAATATTTTGTTCGGGAAAAAGATGCTTCAAAATGTTCCATAAGAAATAATAGTATTCTTTTCATACACACTTTTGTAATTGACACAATATTACATATAAATATGAACGTATTGCAGATTATTTCCTTAGTTTTAACTCGAAAGCGATATGAAAAGTGCAAAAGAATAATTGCGTGCGGTGACGTTTGCAGTGACGTGCTTATGAAACATGAAACATGGCTAGGCATGATCTTTAAATGTTGAATATATTGTTTAAAAATATAAATGTTATTGCTAGTCTGTGGATGAAAAAGTATCCCTTTATCTTATTATTTCTTAATTTTTAGCAATACTTTTTTATTTATTATTTGTAATTTTTGTCATTAAACATCTTGTCAACGAAACACACACACACACACACACACACACACACACACACACACACACACACACACACACACACACACACACACACACAAATATATTTAATTAAAATTTTTGTTAAGATAAATTTAGGAATCAATGGAAAATAAAATAAAATTACAATGTCAATTGAAATTGTATAAAGTCGCTACAAAAAATATATTACTTTTGCTCAAATAGAGAGAATCAATTCCGATTCATAAAAAAATATATCGTGTTTGTAAAAAAAAAAAAAAAGTTTACCTATTTTCAGAAGAGCAAAAGAAATTAATAAGTATTTAATAATAACAAACATTGCTTTTCAATGATGAATTATAGAATATAGCCGTTGCGGAGCAGTCAGATTGTCGACGTCATCCGCCGTAGAGATTGCAGATCGCTGATATATAAATATAAAAAAAAAAAGGGGGGAGAGGAAGAAAAGAGGGAAGCTACAAGCCGATTCTCAAGCACCGCGTGCGCCTCTCGAAGCTACTTCAGCGTCGACTCCCGACTCACGTATTCGACTCCTCTTATCGCGAGAGCAGCCGCATGCGACCCCCTTCACGCTTCGATGCGCGATAAAACCGTGCCGCACCTCGCGTCTCGGGATGGTAAAGGCCGTCCCGATTTCACGTGCCGTTTAGCGCACTTTAATTCCATTAAAAGGACATAACGGCGGAGATCGCGCATAATTTCTTGCTAGCTGGAATAAGAGGAATCGACTTGAGAGAGAGAGAAAGAGAGAGAGAGGGGGGGAAGGAGGGGGAGGAGAAAGAGACGGTGAGGAAAGGTAACCGTGTGTTATCATATTTCCGGTCCTCATTGCCGACGGATATGAATTCACAAGAACGAACGACTATAACGGATAATAATGGATCTTCGCGGCTCTCGTATTTCCACGGGCGTTTTCAACGCATCCGAGAAATTTAAATAATGCCCATTCCTCCCCACCGCACCGCACAACCGGTATCGCCGGTTTTGTTTTACGAGCGGAAAGAGACGAGATATCTCGTCGCGTGATTCCATGGGCCCCCCCCCCCCGCTTCTATGTTAAAGTTAAGACATCGCGAGATAAGACTTAACGCGAGGGATTATTACAAGCGACACGGGCGATTTTCTTGAGTACGCCTATCCCTAGTTATTTGTCCATTACTCCGGTGATACGATACGTTTTTATCTTAGTAAGAAATGTAGCTTGTCTTACTAATCTTGCTATTACGATTAATTATATTACTACATCGGGTCATTATATATAATTTTCCAATTAAACTAACAATTAAGAGAAAAAAATCTGCATTTTGTGAATGCAGCTTTGTAAAAAAAAATTAAGTGTTGCAAAAAATAAATATTATATTAGAAGATAAGGTAGTATTGAAAATTTTAATTAAAAATTTAGTAATAATAATAATAATAATAATAGAAATGATAGAGATAACATCAAATGGAATATCTTTCAACGATGTTTCAGGCCTTACTTCTAATAAATTTTCTAGATCCATTAAGGAACGGATGACAACAACATGAATTTGAAAAACAGTGAACGTAGGCTCATTTACTAGCGAGTACTTTACTAATAAGTATTGACTTTGTCGTTGCGTCGCGTGCGAAGGCGACGGCAGACGGCGATGACAATCGGGGTGACATTTTACAAGCACGTAAGGGGTTTTAACGAGCCGGCAGTTGACCTGTCTGAGGGTATAAAGACACGTGGTCTGTGAACAAATTACGGGCGCGGTATAAACCGCGCGCGGCCGAAACTTCCCCGGAACTTCTCGTCACGGCGTACGTGACGAATCTGACGTCACTTTGTGCAAGTGCACATGACGTGCTCGGGGCATGTAGGAGGGTAGAAAGATGGTAACGAAAGGCCCGGTAATTCGGGAACAGTTTGCGGCGATAAGAGAGAAAGGAGGGGGTAATGAGTGGCCGCGTACGCGTGACGTTGTAGTACAAGATAAATCAGTAATTAAAAAGAAAATAAAGACAAATGTGAAAACTTTTAAATGTCATGGCTTTAGAAAAGAATGTTTTGTATATTGAACCAACAAACTCGGTTAGATAGTTATTGATCTAAGAAGGATATATATAAAACAATATAAATCTATCGTTATAGAAAACATCTTTTTGAAATAGCTTGTGCCTAATAAATTCTATCTTTCTCTTTCCCAGAAAGATACTTGATACGTAATAATTATATTCCCATTTCCCAAGAGGCTCGAAATAAAAATAATTTTGCGATAAAGGGGCCATCTCGTTACTCGCACGTGTGGCTCGCACGCAGCTTAACGATCGTGATTTATCGAGAGAGAGAGAGAGACAGAGAGAGAGAGCAGGAATCGAGTGACGAATCTGACATTATGCCACGACATTATGCGGCAACGGCATGGAAGTGGATAATTTGGCCGCATTTTGCGGCGACCAAGGGGTGGTTAACGATTACGACGGGAGGACGGGCAGTTGAGGCGGGCAGTTGGGGGAGGAGGGGAGGAGGGCTGTTGAACGTGTAGAACGAGCCACCCGCCACCCTAGGTAACGATAGCTCGCGTTAACGACCACCAAGAGCTAGCTTGCAGCTTGGAAATCGGACGAGAAAGCCATGCACAGGACAACACGTGAGAGAAGATGAGACGGGATGAGGCGAGACGAGACGAGACGAGACGAGACGAGACGAGACGAGACGAGACTGCCGGTAGGCCGACAGCCCTAATTGCTGGCCGGGGATTTACAGGGGGATAGGTGCCAGGAATATAAATATCCTTGCAGGATAAGCTCGCCACCAGGAATTTCCACTTGTAGCCGCAGCTAGCCAACCGGCCAGTCGGCCTCTCTCGCCCTCGCCCTCGCCAACCGCCGTTCTTCTTCGTCAAGCTTCGTAATCCCACCCAGGGATTTTCTAACGTACCATGAATTCCCGCGGCACGTTCCGCTCGAACGTACTGCGACCGTTTGCGACACGACGAGTCCGAGCCGCAAAATTAAAAAGGATTCGTCTTTGTCGAGCGCACGCGGAACGTGTCGATTCGGCCATACGCCGACGACGCGTAACCGCCACGCATTCACCGATTAGGCCAATTCGCTTATATAGGGCGTGCCTTCACTAGACTACGCGTTAGATGCGACTACGTTGCCTAACCTATTTCGTAGCAAGAGCTATTTCAGGAAGAAATGCGAAATACAATTTTTCCTCGTTTAATTTAGTTGATTGACAAAAAAAAAAAAAAAAAAAAAAAAAAAAATAGCGCGAAGTAGCATGAAATTTTTTTGTAATTTTCTAATATTCCATTGTAGATGGAAATAAACGAGCGTGAAAGTGATTAGAAGATTTTACAAGAGAGATATAATTCTAACGGGGGAGGCATAATCGCACGTCACGGAACAAAAATAACGAATTCCAATTAGATTTTACTTCCAGCCACTTTGACACATTCTGTTTATCACGTACACGGCGTGCAGGACAAATAAATATCGGTGTCGCGCGATAAATTCTGAAAAAACGTGCACTTTTACATCGCGCAATTGTTTCGAATACAATTGGACACAAAAACATCTCGTGGCGCGTTTTAAACATGTCGTGCAAAGCACGGAGTTTTATACATCCACTGGACTCGCGCATCGGCCACATCGGTATGGGGATGTAATTTTTGCGGGACACGAGCGCATTAAGCACCGTTGAGAATAATCTACGGCACGCAATCGCCAACGGGCCAATGAAAGTCACTGGCAGATCTAGAACGTTGTTCTTATCATTGTTTTGCGCAGCTGATGAACGTCGCCGCTTTTCTTTTTTAACACTAGATAAGTAATTGATTCGATTAAAAATAATTAATTTCGCATCAAATTCACTTCTCTAATGGAAAATTGGAAACCTATTTTATATATATATATATATATGTGTATGTTTAATAAAAGTATCTATTCAAAATATAATTGACATCTGTTTTGTAAACTGCGTTTTAGAAAAAGATTCAAAAAAACTTTCACATCAGTGATGATAATAAATTCTACAAGGTCTTATTATTAGTAGAGAAGCTTTAATTAATTATTTTTATTCACATAAACACAAATATAAATTATTTTTGAGATAAGTGATTGACAGGAGGTAAGTTCAATAAAGGAAAATTATTAGATATCTATATAAGATTTATCGAGTAATACTTTCTACGATTTGTTCTTTGAAATTTATCTTGGCTCATTACATCGACTGTATTAAATTATTTTCATTTATATAAATATTATTATACTTAATTGTATTTTTAAACGATTTATATTTACAATTCCATATACTTTTTTAAATATATCTTTTATTATACTTTTGCTTATATTGTTTGTTTTATAAACACACCACTTCCAGGTTATATGATCGGACGATGTATTTATGTTCTATGAAGCTGACGTTTAAAATGGCCTCTTACGATGTTAGAAATGGGCAAATAGCTGTACATAGCGGGATGCACATGTGAGAATGTAAGAAAATATCCCGTGGGACGAGTTTTACGTGCGCACACCTCGTATATCGGTCACATTAATGTCATATAATTTTACGGTCCAATTTTACGGTACAATTTGTACGTGGACCTTTACCAATCGTGCTGCATTTTGATAAAAATTGAAACAAAATTGGCAAGCTCGTGGCAACGAGCTTCGAATCATGCTCTGCCAAAATGCTGAGCAGATTGATAGCAAAAAAAAAAAAAAAAAAAAAATACAGTTTAAGAGATGGAATAATTCTATTACACGATTTATTAGAATTTATCGCGCGACATTGAAATTTACTTGTTGTGTATACTGTGTACAATAAACAAAATGTCAAAATAGGCTAGAAATAAAATCTAATTGAAATTTATTATTATTTTTCGAACGCGTGGTTCGAAAGTATTTAGTTTTTAACATTTTTTATTTTATACTCGCAATGTTCTTTTGTGTACAACGATTCAAAGACGTTATTTTTAATAGAACACGTTACTCCACTTAATGGAATTACGTTGCTAAGCGTTTCGTGAAATAACAGCAAATGCTATATTTTCAAAGAAAGCATTTTCCAAGATTAAAAAAAAAAAAAAAAAAGCATATAAATATACAGCAGAGATATCTTTTAAATAAAATTAATACAATATATTTCCTTCTGAATTTCATACTGATACTTTTAATAAAGACATTCGCAAGCTATTATAGATTCATAAGTCAATGAATTGTACGACCGCACGACCGCTTAAGAAGTTAATTCTTGCAAATCGATAACGCTGTGATTTTTATTGTCCGAGATGTTGGGTCGTTCTAAATTAATCGTTAAGGCATCCGACCGAAGAACCTCGCTAATTGAAAATGTCGTTATATCGTAATCTCGTCTTACGACGAGCAAAGAATCATTTTACCGGATATTTCATCCGGTAGGAGAACAAGGTTTACGACGCTACGCGATAAGAGGCGAAAGATACGAATTAATTACTTCGATGTCCTCTCGAGCAACTGGAGGTTCAAATTCCCTCAGGACAGTAGTTTATCTTGATTACCTTTAGTCCTTTAGACCTTAGTCTCCGGGATTAAGAGGGATGATTGAGTAGTCCGCAAGGGCCACGTCTGGCCTGGGCTTCTGGTGTTATATGAAAACAGCCTGTCACAAATGATTTGTTCTTATTGCATCGAAGTAGCAAAATTAAAAAGTATGAAACTCGTGTTTTTGAACGACACCATCCGCTTCTTTGCTTAAATTTATGTAATCGTCAAAAGAAGGAAAGAGAAAAAATATCATCTTCACATTATTCCAAACTAAGTCTAGAATAATTTCAACATGTATTCGTATATTATGCTTTCACGTTACACAAATAATTGTGATTGAGGAAGAGATTGTGTACTGTGTGTTTATGTAATGACTGCGAAATGGGAATATCTTGTAACAGGCGCCGCGATCTTACCGCGTTGACGCCATGTTAACTCCACATCCACGACGCCAACAAACTGAAACCCTCTAACTATCGACTTCCTGTCCGGTGACCAATCATCGAGTCCGCTTACAGCCACCAAACGTAGCGTCACGTTAAAGGACTTCCAGAGAACCTACTTTGGCATCCTTTAAAGGATTATCTTCGTCACCGTGTTCAAAGCCATCTTCAGAAACCATTCAACCACCATTCAAGTCAACCGATATTTGATGAACGTATGTTCGTTACTAAAGTGCAAAAGCTCAAAGAACCGTCCTCCTCGCGGAAACGTCAAAGTTTTTGTTGCATTCAGCGAATCGCTTTGAGAAAGCTGCGCGTCGATTAATAACGATTTATCGCGATGAACCATCGTGCCTCGAATACATCGGAATTATTAAAAGCTTTTCATGCGTGTGAGCGCGCGCGCGCGCGCGCGCGCGTGTGTGTGTGTGTGTGTGTGTCATTCTGTGGCGTCGAGTGCTTTCGCAAATGATTAATTATTTCTGTGTGATGCGAAGAAGTTTTACTTAGACGCGTGATAATGGAAGCGACGAAAGCTTTTGTTCGCGTGATAATGACGAAAAAGTTTAATCTTTGTAGCACAGATGTAAAAAAAAAAAAAAGAGACACTTCTCGCGAAATAGAATCGACTGAAGAATATCAAACATGGCTAGTAGAAAATAGTCCAGTTGATTTTTAGTTGCGCCTGAAAAGAAGCCTCGGCAAAATTTGCCAAGTAGACTAAATGTGGAATTACATCGACATACAATCTCACACGCGAAAAGTCTGATTTTAATTAAGATTGAACGATCTACGAAAATTTAGTTTCATGAAGGCAGCTAGCTTAATGTTTCGTATTATACTCCATGATGGATGCTACTCGTTAATTTTATAATTTTGCCAGTGGGCGATATGATAAGTGAGATAGAGTCGAATTTACGTTGCGAAAAAAGCGAATAGAATAGAAACTAAGTAGGCAAAGAGAATGCAAGAAGGGATATAAAAAAAAATTATAAGAAAGGAAAAAGAAGAGGGACAAGTAGAATGGAAATTGTAAAAGAAAGAGAGAAGAAAAGAGAGGAGAAATAAATAGGAGAATAAAAGCAGAGAACGAGAAAGAGGGAGAAAAACAGAAAAAAAAAACGTGAAAAAGAAGTCAAAAAAAAAAAAAAAAAAAAAAAAAAGGAAGGATGGAATGCAAGTGAGTAAACGGCAAGAGAAGATGAGTAAGCGAGGTGAGAAAGGTCGGTGGATGATTGGCTACCCGAGCCACCCCCGGTCGCGAAGTACTAATATCAGGGTGGGTGGGATATACTCTTACAAATTGTCTGCCGGCGCGTTGTAGGGGGCCGCGCGCAGAGGGGGATTTGTCTCCATTAAAGGGATTGAGGTTTTGTCGTACTCCACTTCCACACTCTCCTTTGCACTCTCTCTCTCTCTCTCTCTCTCTCTGCCCGACAACGCCCTACTTATATTTCGCGCCTGCTCCTCGTCACGCTCTACCGTTCCTTTTTCCGGCGTTCTCTCATGCTCTACCATACACACTCTGCCTCACCGAGACGGGCATCAGATTGAGAAGACGAATCTTTCACCAGCAACAAGCTTCTTCGCAAGCCCACATCCAGTTAGTAAGCCCGAGTACTTTGCTTTTTGCTTCCCCGAGACGCAACCTAGTCAAACATACTAAATTTCCCCTTAATGGTTAGGTCTTCGTTTTACGGCTTTTTCCTGTGTTTTCTATGAGCATATATCTAATGCTTTAAACGCATCTCAAAGGTAGGCTTACCAAATGCCATGCGTGTCGGAATTAAAATAACTTGCATTAAAAGTGATTAAAGTGAGTAAAGTGTTTTGTGCAAATTATATAATTATGTCTAAATGTGAAAGTAAATAAGAGAAATAATACCGTAATTTCGTAGTTTTTGGCTGAAAATAATTTAAAAGAATTTAATTTTGAAGTAAATTCAAAACACGTGTATAGTTTTCGAGGTTAAAAAAGTAAAGAAAAAAAAAAGATGGCTCTCTTATTAGGTTCTTGCTAAGCGAAAAAAAAAAAGTTCTAAATTTGATCAAGAATCTGTACTTTTGCAGAAAAGATTCTGGAACGTTTTAAGAGGTCACGAGGGACACACTGCGTGGTTCGGGTTGTGTCGAATCGATAAAAAGAGAAAGAAGACTTTGACTCGATATTATTTTATCGGATAGTTTTCGCTCGAGACCGACTGAGGAAAAGAATGGGGCACGTAAGAGCGGCTGATCGAGTTGATCTACTGTTTCCACTGCGGAATCGGGTCAACCCCGGGTTTTCGCGTGGGTATATCACCTTTTTCTTTATTCAAGCGATACCTTTGCTATTCGCGAGAAAAGAGATCTCTAAAAAATATTGAGAGAATAATGTCGTATTACTTGCACGAAAATGAAATAAGCTTATACCTCATAGTAATCCACAAACCAATGAAACGAGATCGAGTAATTATCCAACATCTCGGATGTCTTTTTAAATAATTCCACTTTTATTACTCTCGAAATAGTATCCTCAAAATTCACTCTAGGACGATCACATTTTAACACGAATGAAAATAATCAAAAAATTGTCACTAATTCATAGTCACAATCAGAAAAATACGATTACACGATTGCGGAAAAAAAATGTATTTGCCGCCTTTCTCGAAAAACGTTATTCCGGATTCAGGATAGAGCGAACCAAGCGCTATTCAACGTTTTGTAAGTGCGTTAGATTTTGTCGGGATGTTATCTGTTATCCGTGTGCATGATAGTGTTTGTATTTATATTTGATACATAGATAGGACCATAGTTGACCGGGCGAAAAACGTGTGATAAATCGGTGCAATTTATTATGGCGATCGCTGTTACAAGTGCGCCTCCATAAATTCAGAAGGAGATCTTATTGCCCGGAAGATTCTGATGTACATCATAATGGAAGATAATATTGGGATCCGTTCCAAGCCATTGTATCGGATGGTTCTTCCTGCGTATCGAAAGAAACATAGCATGTGCACGCGGTACAATTTTTATCGGAATATATTTGAATCGGTAAATAAAAAAAAAATAGCTTGTATACACACAACTATTGAATTTTCATAAGTAGAAAAAAATTTCTCCATGAAAAACTGAAAAAAAAAAAACGCCGTGATATATTTTGATTTAGAAAATGATATAATAATGAATGAATAAAATTTTCTCTTAATAAAACTTTTCTTTCTCAAATGGAATATTTTCTCAAATAGTTGTCCGAATAAATACTTTTATATAGCACAAATAAAGTTTTCCATCCAAATTTTTCTTTTCTTGTGAAAAGTAATTTAAACAATATTTTCATAAATTATGCATAATATCATGTTTTTCAAAAGTCGATAAATGCATTATTTTGCCAACATAAATACATAATCTAAGATAAATTTTATATTATATAAAAAAGAGGAGAAAATGAAAATTAATTCTTTTAAAAATATGTTGTAATCTTAAATGTAACAAAGTTTTATAAAAATAACATGTATGTTATACAACTTTAATTATATTTAACAAACAAAAAAAGAAGACTGGCAAAACTGCGGGCACATAATTTCTACATTGAATGATCCTAACGTTGAAACGCAAAAGCATTTCTAATTTGAGAATTATCGATCGAAGTGTTCACGTCATAAAATATTACATCGCACTGTGTGCGATAAAATTGAATGTAACGAAAATGAACTCGAACGAACACGAACTGCCGCCAACGTGACATGGTGCTTCCTTAAATATGCGTAATGGTCGGAACTGTATGGTGTCGTAGCTATAGCCGGATATCCCGAAGTCTCGAAGGTAGTCGACACCTGCCGTGGTTAGATAAGCTTAGTGCAAATTTACCCGACTTACTTTCAGAATCAGCCGAAATACGGTTACATTGCTCTTCACCCTGCGCCTCTCTCTTTCTCTCTTCTCTCCTCTGTCTGCCCTCGCAGGAACGCTCAAATATTTGCGCAATCGATGGCAGTTTTGCCGCGCCGTAATGGCAAGAGAAGCGAGAAGTACTCTATATTCGAGAACAAAGGGGTGCGAGAAGGGGTGCAAGAAAGAAGCGATGAAATAGCGGGAAAAGGAGGGAAGAAGATGAACACAGAAGTTAAGAGCGTAACGAAACTCGGGGAAAACGAGGGAAAGAGAGGAAAAATACAAACGCAAAGCAAGAAGAAATGAGACTTTCGACGAAGATTCAAGAAATTAAACTTTGCAACGCTCCTCGTAATCTTGGCCAACAGCCAGGACTTTTGCCATGCCATGCCATGTTGTATTTATTATCAGACACAAATTCTCATGCATTGAGTAGATATAATGTAACAAAAATATACTACATCTGGTTTTAATTTCTAAATATAAAAATATCGCGTGACTATGCGTATAATAAACATAAAGGTTTGTTTAATAACGTGTCCTTTGTGATTACACGGATAACGAACATCATTCTGTAAATATCATTCTGTTTACATTTTTACATTTATCTTTAAAATGATAAGATGTATAAAGGGTTTATTAAAAAAATTTTACAATCTTTAATAGATAAGAAATTGTTAATTAATGAACACAAATGATGAGAAACGTTTCAGCTAAACTTTTAAGTAAGTGGGTACATTTATTTTTGCATACCGCATAACAATTGAATTAAAATTACACACACAATTAATTTAAAACGATTGCTTTCTTGTGTAAAAATATACGTTTTATTACGTTGTCTGTTAACAATGTCGACGTTTATCAATGAAATTTTGAAACTGCGCTGGGTAGCGGCCAATACCATGAGTTCCACAAGATTATGGGGATCAGGAGCCGTTTAGTCGCAACTCCGACGAGACTTTAACTGGCTTTAGTCAAAGTCGCGTAATTCCCTACGACGAAAACGTAACGAGTTCGCGGCGGGAGGATTCCGGTAGGGGAGAACCACCCTCGTCGTTGGAGGTAACTCGAAAAGTAAAAGTCCCAAATCCTGTACGCAACTTTAAATTAAAGCAGTTCGTTTGGCCCGCCTTTCGTGTTTTTAGCTTCCTGCTAGTTGGCAGTTTTCGCGATTCACAGAAAGGAAAGGGAACGGAAGGGAGAAAAGAACGAGACATTTAAAACGTGTTTAATAGCTTCCGATAGCTCTTTTTCTATAGAACAAACAAAAATAAAATAAGGACAAATGATTTAAGAACAAAGTATTATAAGTGTCGAGATGAAAAATACCTCTCAAATATTCTCTGTAATGGAAAATGGAATCCTGTCTCTGATCAAATAATAAAAAAAAAAAAACGGATTAAAATAGAATTAGGAATTTTTGCGGAAATGATTGATCTTGTGAAAACTGATGAATTTATTCGAATTCCTATAAGAGATTAAGACGGCACTCTATCTCGTAACGTAAGTCGACGTATATATTTGTACATATGATGATGTATATTTAACTGTTAAAAGAGTAGGAGGGAATTTTAGAGATGCAAAGCACGTCGCGAAGATTAATTCGCGCGAGATTTACCAGCCGGTCTTTGTATTTACACGCACTTGCAGCACGGATGGAATCCGTGAGTGGGATCCAGCAGCTCGGAGGGGGGCGAACAAAGGGGGCAGAAGGCGTCATTAAGGCTGAGTGATCGACGAGCGGGCGTCGGAAATACTAAGCAAGTGCCGTTTGCCGAAGCTGGAAGCACGTGCCAGTTCTTGGCGTGGTTAGCAGTTTGCCAATTAATTAGACCTGTTTCCGGTGGTGTCATCAGGTAGGTATCGTCGATCCGCCACCGCAATTAATTTCGACACACCGCGAACTTGTGGGACGAACACACGTGGCACGATGTAAGTGGAAGCAATTGTCAGAAATCTCATTTTTCGCGCGGAAAGTGAATATTGAATTGCACTAGAAAAGGCAAGCTTAGGCTTCTCTAGAAAATTTCAAAATTATCCGTTGTAATTAGTTGACAATAAACATACATAGTAAATTTAACATTAGATGTCAATTTAAATTGTTTATATATTATTATAGATAAAATTACTACAATATTGTCGACTTGATCGAAATCATTTTTCATTTACCACACATGTGCAATTAAACTTGATTTAAATGTATATCATCTCTAAAATAATTTCATATTTGTTGTTAGCTAGATAGAAGATAATTCTTTTTTAACATTTTTATAAGAATTATGTAACATTTTTGCGCTGAAATCTGAAATCTTTATGCATCTGAAGCTTTTTGACTCGTGATATACACGACATACTCAGTTATCAGCTCAATGGTGCCGTTATGGGACTCGAAAAATTTATCTGTCTTTGAAAAGTCCGTTACTCTCTCGTAAAAAAAAAGCCAAGAACTATCTTGAATCTAGCTTGCTCATGTTCGGAACACAAGCTCGCTCGGAAGCAGCTTTGCGATACTTCCGCGCCAGAGTTTCGTTTAAAGTTTCTCCCGTAATCCTGAAGTGCCCGGTGTACGATGACTTCGGTATTCTTCACGATTTTTCGGTAGCTTTTGAAAAAGCGGAAGTTTGAAGAGACAAAGAGACGCGAGAAAATAACCATTACGCGGAAAATAAGGGATTACGACATTCGAATATTATTCGAAATATTTTAAAAACGCGTTTTCCGCAAAAAAAAAAAAAAAAAAAAAAAAAAAAAAATAAAGAGATTTATCTTGCAAAATTCAAGCTTCAACTTTTAAAATTGTGGACGCGAATAAATTACTTTCTATTTCTGCCTACTCCGCGTATCTCATCATTATTAATAAAAAGTATAAATGAAATGACTATTAAAGAATTAAAAAGTAAAGAGACACGTGTGTGTGTGTGTGTGTGTCTGACGTTAAAGCGAGACAAACAACACGCGTGTCAATTTACCAAATGTATTTTGGGAAATCAATTACGGTGAACGAAGTGTGTTAAAGTTACTTGGTACAGGGTACTTCGAGGAAGATATCGATCTTGTCGATCCGTTTCCAGATGCTACATCGTGATTGACAAATAGTGGAGCCGATCTTTCTAGCGGACCCTAGAAAGACAGCTCGACAAAGTTCGGCTTTCTTCGACGTGAAAGAGCAAGGTGACACCGAACACGGCGGGTGGCGCGACTTAACGACGATTAATAGGGCCGCGTGATTAATAGTAGAGCGTACTTCTGTAACGAGCGGCGGGTAGGTCGATTCGCATTTCCGTTTAAGGACAAACAAATTCTCCGGAGCGATTCGCGCGCAGAATGCTATTCCGGGCGTGCCCAGAAGATTTTCGAGCGAGGATGCAAGAGACAAACGCGCCCCTCGCAACGATACCGTACAACATATTTACTCGCATAGAGACGAGAGAGTAACGGGAAGCTTGTCGAAGAGGAATTTCGCAATCGACACAGGGAAACGTTGCGCGCGCGCGCGCGAGAGAGCTCTGTTAATTTAACTAAAACACATTTCCCGACGTCTTTTCGTCGGGCGGAACAACGAAATTCCACGCGGAAAATTGTACGACGGGAGAGACAGCGGGGCTCCTCCTCTTCCTCCCTGTTCGCAAAAGAATCCTATTGCCTTGTCCTCGTCGTTTCCTGTACCGTGTCTCACAAAGTAGCGGAGTATTGAATTCCGCTACTTTGCGACAAGAGGCGGCGCGGTCGGACACTTTTGGGATTCCGATATATCGGCTACGATGGCAATCTCGAAGGTCTTCATTGCGAAACACCGTCTCGCACTTGTTTTAATCGAGTATAAAAGGAATTTGCCGCGGGTTCGCTGTCTCCTATTGACCCACCAAATTGGACATTCCGTGGATTACTACGCTTTAGCGAGTATTGATTTCGAAGTACATGACTTCACCGTTTAAATCCGTTTTCGCACAACAAATCTCATATTTCGAGAGTGGAGGATGGGGTACCCGAATTAATATGATAATACACCTGGATTAATTACATTAATGCACGTGAAGTTACTTTGTCATGAGATTAGCTCTCACCTTAATATGCATATTGCAATAGGAGACCCTCGATAGTCATTATCATCGTAATAAATTACAAATTTAAAGAATAATTTTCAAAAATTAAATACAATATATAAAGTGTTTCAAGTTAATTGATACACAATTAATTATCTATTTCTGTCTGAAGGTAAAGGCATTTTCGGGAAAAATATTTCGAGAAAAAAATTGTACGATTTCGAGAGAGCCACATAATCCTAACATTGATTCATTAGCAAATGAAATTATCGAGAGTCATCATTTTTTTTTAAACGGAATCATATATCTATCGTTATATAATATGATTCCTCTAATTGTTCTGAATATGAGAATTATCAAAATAGTTTATAAGATATTTTATATTTAAAAATAACTAAAAATTTCTTAAACATCAAGAACCTTTTTTTTTCTCCTCGCTGAAATAATCGCGAAGTAAGTAAAAAGCACTTCACTGGACAAAAAGACTACTTTGAAAGAACTTTCGCTGATAATTTTACTTCAAATGTTTATATATTGCAAGCAATATTTAATTCTTGAATGTTCACCACCAGCAAATATATTTATATAATTTATATAATGTAATATATTATATAATGTAATATATTTATATGTACGTTTAACCGAGAAGAAATCTGATTGATTAAAAATCCAGTATAAAAAATACCTTTAGTCACATTACGATATGATTATATTATGTTCTCTATGCTTTCCACATTTGACTTTAATTAAAAATATTTTATCAGATAATAAAGTTTATATTAAAACTGGTTTTGTGGGAAAAAATCTAAAAATTAAATGAGAAATTATAGTATTGTAATTATTAATGGAAGCAACTTGGTCGAAGCAGCTTTTTTTCATGATGTGACATTACGAGTATACCTGTGAATAATTTAAAGTTTAAATTTATTCTGGCGTAAATCAAACATATTCTACAGGTACCCTTTGTTAATTTTTAGTAGAGCTTATGCCAAGCTCGGCTCCGCGGCTTAATTAATATAGAATTTCTGGAAATTTCAACGTTTTATTTCGACCGGCGAGATAAACCGACCCCCGATGCATTGTGGAATTTACTTTCTGTCTCGCTGTTTGGCCAGCGACAGACGAGCAAGCTCACCATGTCGAGTATATTACTTCGGTGTACATTTTACTTGAATAGTATAATTTACACAGATAACGAGTATTATTTACGCGTATGTAAATTCACCGCTTAAAGGTACGGGGCGTATCATTTGCCATTGATAAATTTGAAAGAAAGTGGTAATCGATTTGTTTTATGATAAAATAAAATGGACTGTGATTTAGCTGTGTGTGTGTGTGTGTGTGTGTTTGGAAGACAATGAGGAGATGAGAGCCTAAATATGACGATTGTCGGCTAAAAGTTAATTGGGAAAAACGGTAATTAGTCCATTTTATTGTAAAATTGAAACTTCACGTTGACAGAGATTTCGAATCTAAAATGCGGTGCATTAAACAAACGGCCCGCGGGCGGGACATTAATTCACCATTACGTCATGGTAATCAAGTTAAATTTTCACAATGGGGAACGAATTTCATCCCAGTTGTACCGCGCCTGCCGCCATCAATTTTGCAGGTGCGCATGACGTTTACAATTCACCCACATTAATTATTCCGGAAGTTCTCAGAATCCTAACGTTTCGCGCCTTCCGCCGGCTCGGATAGTGTGCATCGCGCGTACATTTTACATACAGATCTACTTATCCGCTGAAGATTTCTAAAGTCTGCTTCGTCAAGAAAATTCCTTTAAATTACTAAAAGACTGTGACGAAGATAAGATGTATATCTGACAATCTTCGATTATCTTCGATTTGACAGATCGGATTTTTGAAAACTCTTCCATGGAATAATCATCGGATGGAATAATTTCCCGAATGACTGATGAAATAATCTTTCGTATATTTATATAAGAGGTAGAGACTTTTAAGTTTTCTTCCATCTTTTACGTTGTACGTCTAGACATATTATTTAAAAATAAATTGGAGGGAAGGCAATTTCTAAGTTATTAAAAACATAACATTACAATATAATCATTAATCTTTTAATTAAAAAAAAAAAAAAAAAAAACCTTTTTAAATTCCTCATTAATAAAATTGAATCGTTGCAAGCAGCATTACAAAAGTAATAACAGAAAAGTAATAAAACACCAATTTGTTTATGAGGAATGAGACACATCCAATTTTCAAGCAATTTCCACGTAATATCGTAGAGATTGAATCGTATTCGGAATTAATCTCGATTTACGATCGTGTCTCAATTTTTCATCGTTGTACCTTTTTGACGTTGTAAATGCATTCATTTCTCTTGATTCCACCTTTCCTTTCTACAACAATTCGTGTATTCGTTTACACGTTCCATCAACTCCGATGATGCCGAAGATCGTGACAGTTTTAGCATATAATCGCGTAAGCCGATTTTCACGTTGTTTTTATTTTGTCATACAAATATTACACGATTGAGCAATTTGTCAATAAGGAAGAAAAATAATATTGAGTGAGTTTACCTTTTCCTATCGATTCATTCGCGAAAAATCGAGGATAAAAAAAGTAGTGAAGAAGCACTTTGAAAGAGAGAATGAAATACAACGCAATAATTATAAAATTTATCATAATAACAAGATACATAGTTTCTTATAAATGAATAACTATCATATAATATTTTTTATATTTATAAGATATAATTAATTAAATAAATTTGCAACGAAAATATAGAGAGGTATTCTTATACATAAATTTTAACAAGAATATATTGTAATATATATTTTATCATAATTAAACTTGTTTTGTTTAATGAAAACCTGATTTAAATAGCAAAGAGAAGTAAACTTACTTTTTTATCTTTTATCGTATAAAAGTTTACATCACAAAAAAATTATAAAATGTCCCTTATCGTTACGTTACTATTTACAATTGCACAATTTTAACACAAGCAGGTCGTTTGAAGTTTGCGCAACGCAAATTTAAAAAAAGTTACTTCAACTACTTACCTCTATGGCTACCGGTAATTTTATCTCGCAGGATATTTATCTGATGCACTCGACCGTACTCTTCAAACATCGTCCTCAAGTCATTTTCATCCATATCGTGAGGTACCTGTCCCACAAACATCTTTATATTGTCTGGATCCGGTTGCTCCACACTGTTGTTGTTCATTATGCTGCAACGTGAAAAAAAAAAAAAAACCTTTACGTGCTGTGTGCGCAACATACGCGTATCTAGAAACATCTATCTTTATGCTATCCTTAAACATGCCATCCAGAAAGAAACAACACGCCGTTATCAATACGTTAATAGGTCAAAGTCTTCCGCGTGCACTTTATCATTATATTTTGCAGTCACGTGTTTTGTTCCTAATCGCATAGAGATGGTAATATGGATAACACATAAAAAAAAAAAAATACGTGAAAATTTTATATGTGTAAAACAAATTTAGGAAAGGAGATAAAAATATTTATATTAAATGTATTTAGCAATAATATTCAAGACTACTTAGTTACGTTTGTTTGTAAAAATAATGAAGATTTGTTGCAATATGCACAAATTGTAAACGAAGTAGCTATATATAAAAAAGGCCTTTTAAGTAAAAGTTTACTAAATAGATTGAGCATTCGTTGTAAGCATTCGTTTTTTAATGCTCGAGGATTACACATGTTTGTGCAGTATTATTCATAAAATCGGCGAATAAAATCGTTTCGCAAGCGGATTCATTCGGTCGACTATTTCGCAACCCGGGAACCCAATCGACTATTTTGATTGGACGCGTTGCAAAGCGCGAAATATTCTCACGGGCATCGCCGTACTCGTTAAACGAGCGATTAAAATATTAAGCACTTTATCTGTGAAAAGTGAAGCGGAGGATGATTTTATTGCGGCGACATGTGTATGACCGCGAATGGCCGCAAAGTGAGTTAGAAGTTATCGTATTGGGGAATGGAAAAATATTGAGCCGAATATTTTGTAGCATGCTCTCGCCATGAATATGATTTATTTTATACACAAGCTATGCGCTCGTCGTTATTGAATATCGTTTTCAGCTTCAGGCTGACAAATTTGAAGCCGATTTGCCGTTAGCAAAAATTTCATGGAAATCCATCATCGTTGGCAAGTTTTCAACTTTCCATTCTCGATACTTTTAACAAATACAAATGTCAAGCGCAATCCTCCGGTTGAAGTTGAACAACGAGAGCAAGGAGAGCAGCTCCTATTTTTACTACACGCGGCTGTTTATTTTTGTGGTGTCGATTCGAGCCTGCATTGACGCTCGCATAAAAAATGCGAGGGGGCTTTCGAAAACGTATGTCTCGTGTGTACGAGCGATACGTACATTTTGTTTGCGTGTACTTGCTTGCATTTGACCTGTGCTTTCCGACGAAATTTTTCGCAGTGAGCCAGGTTTCCTCGAGCCGAACGGGCGGGGATTAACGCCGCATTTTGCGTGGCACGTATTTTAACGGACAATACGGACTATGAGCGCGACGCTCGCGTAAAAGACTACCGGTGTGTGTTTCATGGCTACGCCACGAGTACATATTTGACACACCGTGCACAGGCTCGTCCGTTTTTCAAAAACTTACGCGGAGCTTTTCGTCGGCACGCGAATTCCGTTCCATCGACTCATCGAACGCTGGGCGCCGCGGCGTTTCTTTTAATTTCAATTGCCTCGCGCGGCCCATTGGCGTCGCTTTTGAAGCGAATTATTTTCATCCTCAAGTTGAAATGGTTAAAGTCCGATACGTGAAGTCTCAATAAATTTTTCACTTCGCTCGATGAGGGATATAAAATATTATTCAATTTTAATTTACAACTCTCTCCGACTGTTCTAATAAACGCGTGTAGGCTGTAGGATTTTTTTTTAGATAATATAAAGCAAAACTTAAATATTCGACTCGTTGATTGCGAATAACTCAATAATAAAATGTAGCGAATGTAAGCTTAAGCTTGGTGACCTGGAAAACTTATCCACTCAATAAAATATGAAAGGAAGTAAATTTTAATTTTACTTAATTAACGAATAGGGTGTTATATTTTTCATAATTTTTTTAAAACATAATTTAAACATCACAATAAAATTATCAAGGTGGATTAGTAGTTTGTTTGCATATTTATTATACATATGTTTACCTTAAAAAAATTACAGAGTTCTCTTTAGCATCCCCATATAAAGTTACAAAAATTCATTGCTGCTAGATCACTAATTACAGAAATTTTAATTCAAAGCGATTCAAATTCCCAAATGCAAAGAGCAAGAAAAGGATATTACAGGATTTAAAAAAAAAAAAAAAAAAAAAAAATACACGTTTTCACATGTGCTCGCATACACGCAACGGTTTAGCCGGCAGTTAGCTGTCTCGCGTGAATTATGTTCGTCGCAAAATATGTACTGTTTATATGAGCGGAAAGCATTGCCATTTTATTGCGCACGTGACAGTTCGTTGCGTCCTAAAATTGTTCACGTAAAATCGTTTGAAATAATCCAATAACACGATTTCATTACTCGCAGCTTTTCTCCCTCGTTCTTTCACACGTCTCTTTCGCGTTATTATGAATCGCTGAACTTTCATAGTCATCACACGTGATATATGTCGCACGGATCGAAAATTCTGATTGATTATATGATAATAATCTAATCGGTGATATGCGCTGGATGATTAATGCGACACCTTTGGTGTGTCGTGGCTATCTCGCGCTTCATCGCATGACTCGTATCGCCGTTACGAAATTCCAGACGTATCGACCGTAGAGAGATGGAAAGAAGGAGGAAGGAGGAAAACGTTCATCCCGTTTGCGAGATAAAACGAAGTTTACACAAAGCCGACCGTCCGAACGGCAAGTAAGGAAATTTCGGAGCGCCGTCCGGCGTGCGCCCCATGGGTAGGAAGGGAAAAAGCTTTTGCGATGCCCGATGCCCGAGATGCGCGATAGAGGGTAAAAAAATAAAAAAAAAAAAAAAAAGAGGGAGTTCGGGAATTTCACGAAACGATAGGAGAAAGTTAATATTAGTGGGCGCGGTTTAAAGCGATTTTCCGACTGAGCGGCCGCTCTCATCTCGGTCTATGGAGTGCAGCAGGAGGAGATCCTGTAAAGAGAGTAAGGGAGCAAAGGAGAGAGGGGGGGAGGGGAGGGAGAAGGGCGGCCTGCCTTGTCTACGGCAGGAAACCCTCCGGGGAACTGCATATCCCGTCGCCTTGTCTATCCCCTTTCGCGAACAAAGACCGGAATGGGTTAACTAATCAAAGAAGCGACTACGTTAACTAAACGAGAAGGTCTGTCCTGGCGAGTCGAGCGGCGATTGGCAATCGCTTCTTCGGGATTGGTCACGCGCCAGCATCCGCGCGATGGCCCCTCGATTGGATTAATCGGGATTTATCGCAAAGTTCCGTGAAGGGAAATGGTAACTCCCGATCGAAACACAGGGATATATATATATATATATATATATATATATATATATATATATATATATATACAAAATTGTGCTCGTTCCAGGTGCGATATTTTAATAATAATTGCTTCGGCACTTATATAAGTGTGCTCTTACAAATCTATAAAAATATAATGAATTATAATATTACTTTATATTTTAATTTGAAATTATGTAAAGAACTAAAGAAAATTATGCGCAGAAGGCTCATACATTTTCAAACAGTAATATCCTGTATTTTATCCTGGAAGAAATTTCATGTCATGCAGTTTTCGATTATTGCGCAGTTATATGCCTTTTTCTGGTAATTGAACTGTTTAAAAAGCCAAAGTCAAGATGCTTTTCACGTAGTTATCGCACAGAAAAGATTTGCGAAATCTGAACTCGGTTATTTAGCAATAGAAAACTCATCTGAATCAAAGCTATTTTTATATACGTATTTTTTTCGTCGTATCTATTCGACAACATCGAGGTATAATTAAAATGACGTATTAAAATATCACAAAACTGAAACTGTGATAACTGTGAAACTGTTATACTAATGACAATAACGCAAATGATCAATTAAATTGTCATCACCACTAAATAAATTGTTTCAATATCGCAGGAAAAGTTCGTAGTCGTAAAGTTAGTCGGTGCCGCTGTAATAATTACAAAGCGCGAAAGTGGCGATGTGGGCCTTTTACGTGAGCACGTTAGTAATTAAAATATGTTCCGCTTCGAAATAGAGACAATAAATAATTATAAATTTTCATAATGGTGCTAAATTTTCATTATACAACGTAACTAATTGCGAAACACAAGCGACATTTTCTCCATATATATATATAACAACGAGTTCTAAATTAATGTGTCAGTTGCTATTCAACTACATTTATAATTGTTTTTTACCGCTGATCGAAATAAATAGTAACTTTTTTTAGTGAATTCCAAAAAATTAAATTATAATTAATGTTCTCAAATTTCAAGACGCGATAAATAATCCTGTTAGAAATTTGTGCAGTTTAACTGAATACTCGACTAATTATTATCTAGTATTCTGATTTTTATTAATTAAAATATATACTAATTTTATTGCTTAATAATTCAAATTATAATATAAAAAAAAATTGTAATATGAAAAAAGATTATAAAGAAGGTAAAGGATGAAAGATCGTAAAGGAAGACATGAAAATAGCTTTGATTCAAATGAACTTTTACTGCTAAGTAACTGAGTTCAGATTTTATAAATTTTTTCTAACTGCAGTAATTGCACGAAAAACGTTACATCTTGATTAGATTTCCAAACAGTTTTGCTGTCAAATTACCAGAAGAAGTTACTATAACTACTGATAACGAATCGAAAACAGTATGGAATTTTTATCACGGTAAAATACTTTATTACTTAATCTATTTAAAAATATATGAGCCTACTATAGATGATTTTCTTTAGTTAAAATATAAAAATTTACATTAAAATATAAAAATATATCATAATTTATTATTTTTTAGATTTGTTGAAGAACACACTTACTAACTTATATAACGTTATACAACGTTAAAGCAATTATTATTAAATACATGTGTCTGATTTTTCGCTCGGAAAGAGTGCGCGCGTTTTCATTTCGTGGTTTTGGGCAAAATCGCATCGCGATTTGGATACCTCCGGTGATATCTCCCGGCGTGATTTGTGGATACCACAAATTGACCCCCGGACCTACCCCGGACGCCAAGGATGACCAGCAACTCGTAATCCCGCATCGACGTTACCGTGACAGTAACGGCTGTGTTACGTATTTCCTGCGTCCAGCGCGTTCGCTCAATTATCAAACCACCGCGCGGATTAGTGCCGCTGGGTGTACATATACATCGCGATCAGTATCTTATCGTTAATGAGGAATCGCCGCTCCTTCGCCCCATCAGGGCTGCGGGAAGGTGAACAGGGAGCAAAGATAGGAAGAGAGATGGTATCCCCCCCCGTCCCGTGAGAACGAGACTGGAAAGGAAGAGTGGAGGAGTGCGGCCATAGTCCTGATAAGCGACCGTATAAAAGCAACCTTTGCTGCCGATCTCCCTTCCAGCCGTATCTTCTATTTTCTCCTTTGTCTATCCAAAGATCCATCTCAACATGCTCTCTATATGTCAACGGTGTACGTTAACGCTTCACAAAGTTGCTTATATAATTAGGTTGTGATATAATATTAAAAATTTATAACTTTTTTATCCTAGTATGTTTTTTTTTAACGCTCTTAATATAAAAATCTTTCTTTCTTGATTGTTTAGGATGTAATAATCTTGATTAATTTTTTTTTATAATCAGTAACATTAAAAGAATTTTTTTTAATTTTGTTTATTAATATGTACCCTGTCCTAACATGCTTAGTCTTATATACGGAGTGTATTCTAAAATTATCAGATGTCCTTTCCTCTTCCTTTGTATCTTCTGATAGATTCAATGGGAGAAAATTCTTATAGAAAAAATGTCTGTAACAATTTTTAAATAAAAATTGTTTAAAGTTGATTAATCTGTTTACAGAAAATTCGCACGCTGAGGTATAGCATTTTGCATAGCAATAAAGATGCTCAAATAAACATTGACTGATCTGTATTCATTTGCCTGCTCATGACACTCATTTCATGTGAGTTTTAATAGTTCAGTTTGATTAATATTTCATAATATTATTATGCTCTGACGTTAAAATCTTTATATATAGCAAATTAAATAACCACTAATAAATCAAATAAAGTTTAAAAATAATGTTTTTTATTCAAGAAATTATTATTTTATACAAGAAATTCATCTTCATTATTGTACGATATAACATGTCTGAACGTGTGACTTTTCTGCAAACTGATTTGTCAATTTTAAATGTTTTCTATTTAAAAACTATTATAGACCTGACATTTTCGTACAATGACAATTTTGGTTTTCAAATATTTCACAGAATTTATCATTAAAAGGATATCCGGTAATGACACTCTGTATATAACAATAGTTGATGTCTCTGAAATAATTCAGAAAGAGCAAAAATTTGAGAAAATATTATACTTCCAATTAAAAGAGTCAAGACGAAATTAATATTGTAAACAGCAAGGAATTGTCTATATTTGAGTGCAACATTCGTTTTAAGAACGTATCATTTACCTCTTTAGAGGGATGAGTGATAACGGTAAAGAACCAACCATTAATCATCACAGTATAATTGACGAGTCGATGATTCCCTATTAGAAACGAACAACATACAGGCAGAAATTAATGATAGATGTAATGATACTTCACATTCGAAGTCAGCGATTTTCGGCAATTGGAGCGCAAGTAAGATATAGAGCTTAATATACCGTATTCCCCTGATAATGGTCGACAGTCATGCGAGATATTACGTATAAATCGCTGGAGTGAAACGAACGATTCAAGGAATTATCTACGAATTCATTCGTCATGAGGAAGAAAGGAAAATCGCCGGCAATTCCGCTGACCGGCCTACAATGTAACGCGTTATCATAATCAATTTCGTTCCCATTCTTTTTCTTTGTATTCTGACATGCAATTTTATTAGCACAAGTAATATACTATCGGGACATCTCTCTTTACATATCTACTAATAACACACGAGAGGGAAACAAGCGAAGCACTTGAACGTAATATAGCCGTCAACGTGTAAACGAATATCGAGTACGATGTCTGTCATAGACCTTTCTTTTTCTCGGTTAATTAATTGACTCGGTCGAGGAAAGGATATTTGATAGGACATCCCTTTATCGACAGGTGTACAAGACAGCAATAAAAATAAATTGAAAATAAGACTTGTAATATCAAAAATAATATGCAAAAATTCTAACAGTTATATTTTCGCTAATTTAAAAAAAAAAAAAAAATGGAAAAATGGAAAAAGCTCGATTAGACGATAGGAAATATATTTTTATTTATAAAACTATTTCGTGTTTTTGTTTCAAGTAATCCAAATGGTGAAATCATGTATACCATTTTCCGACGCGTGCAAAACCACGGATTTCACACGGATTATTATATCTCTGTAAAAGATTAATATTTTTTATAAAATTTACAGCACAAATACGTACTATATAAATATGTTATAATAAAAATATATGTACTAATAAAATGCCAAATTGGAAATGGATCGTATTTATACTTTTCCCTCAATCTAAACCTAAAGAATTTCCATTCTTCAGGCTAGTTAAAATAGAATAACTCCTTAACAGCCAGAATTATTTGTTTAACTTATAGAGAACGCTATAGAATTAAAAATAAAGCCAGAAGTCTCAATTTCAGAAGATTCGACCTATATTTGTCATGCGTATATGCTAACTTTCAAATATCACAATATTCGGAAGAAAAGTGTAATAAAATTTATCAATTGCAAAATATCTATCAAATATAATTAACAATTAACAATTTTTGAGATTAATAAATATAATATCCGTTCAACTTAATAATCGCCTAAGATAAACTTAGATAATTGTAAAAATATTATATTATTAATTATACAGACGTGTATATATTGGCTTTGCGCTTTGGGGACAATATTTTGCGGAATTTATGTAATATATAAAGATGTAATGTATAAATTTGTGTATATATATATATATAAAAGATGATTGGTAATAGATGTTGTCTGAGATTTTTAGAAATGAGATATAACTTTATAATAAAATCACGTCGCCGTTATTGAACGTCATAAGATAAAGGCAGATTGGAAGTGGCCGTTATTGGCACACCTACTAAGGTGTGTCTGAAAAATGGCGAAGAGACGGAAAGTTAAAGATACCTAAGAGAAGAGTCGCCCTTCGCCACTCGTTCGGGTAATGTATGTGGCGATTCCGCGAAGTTACCGGCTTTGGCGAACAATGGTCTCCGGGAGTTTCGCTCCATGGCTCTCGAGGCCCGCTACTTTCGTAACTTCGCCGATATTTCAGAGGCCGTACCAGGGCTGAATTCTCCAAACGGCGTTACACCACCACTACGGACGACCTTGTAACGCTATCTGGCTACGAGCGGTTTAACTGTCCCGAAGACGGAGTGTATCGGAATCGTCTAAAAGAAGACGCACTGCACTGCATTTCTTTAAGAACGCATCACCGACCTATAATCGTAAATTGCCGAGCCCATGTACATCTTTTTTTTTTTTTAGTCTTGGACATTATTTTGTGTTTTGATTTTTAACTCATACTACTTGCGATCCGCGACACGAAAAAAAAAAAATGCTAAATTATTTATTAGTACATATACATGCACATATCTTGAATCATTTATTAGTGCTCGAGAGACTTTCTGAAGTAATCAAAGCTTCTGAGGTAATTACTGATGCTAAAAAAGAATACAGAAGTATATATATGACACTTTAAAAAAATCTATTTCATAATTCATGAAACCTAAAAGAATCTCAACATTTTTGCTAGAAGGTAGCTAGAATGATATTTTTTTGATAGATTATTATAGTAGTACTATACACTGTTATGCAACCAAATTTAACAAACAATTAATTTACATATTTATGAGTAACACAATTTTCATAGAATAATGTATTTATAATTATACATATTTTTAATTTACGTATTAACAGCCGTTTCTTGTAATAATTTACACTCTCAGAATGTAAAATATGTACACGAGAGAGAGGGAGGAGTTAAAATTTTTATATATTTTTATATTTTGATTTCAAATATATATATATATGAATTCACCATTTTAATACCGTAATATATTATAATTAAGCAATTAATACTTATGCAAAATATATTTGCAAAGAGAGAGACAGTATATTTATAAAATATTGTGTGTATGAGGTAATGTTATTTGAAACTACTAATTTAGTAGATTAATATTTACGTAAACAAAATTATTAAGCTTTGCGTGTCCGTTTTTCAAATTTATTTACAATCCATATTTTTGATTTACACGCAGAATTACATCTACATGTAATTCCATCTGCATGGAAATTCTTTATGCTACGTACAAAAAATATTTGCTCAAACATGTCCAAACGCGACGATCGAATTCTAAGTGTAAATAGATAACGTGGAAGCGGCCGAGGATAAAGGATGTGTGCGGGACGGGTGTAATCCAGTTTATCGAATAGACTAATTAGAGGGCGAGGATGCGGCGAATGGACCCTAAGGAACGACCGAAGGGCAGAGGGATCGACTGCAGGCTGACTGAGGTTCTCGTCCTTGAGAGCGTTTCTAATTGGTGTAAGCGTTCAGAGATCGGACACGCTCGCTCGTATACGATATTGCCGCTAATTGAGACATCGTCACGTCGGTCAAAATTCACACAACAACTAAAAATAATACGTCTGTGTGGGTTCGTCTCGCACACTACTAATCGATCGCTCGTACCTTTCATTTGCGACTTGAGAAAACACGGCATCAAATGAATTCATCGATAATGTCACATTTATTTTGCCACCGTCTACGACGAATGTCTTGCGACGTCCATGGCAGCGGAACGAAGCCGTGGAGGGAGGGGGGGGGGGGGGGGCGTGGGGTGGCGTCGAGGGCAAAATATCGTTCTACCTTTGGAATTTAACGAGGGACAAAGGTATCGCTCGACCTCCGACGTTCCGATGGGAAAGTACCGGGATTCAAGCACCCTCAGCACGGGTCCGTCAATTTCCGCGCTCGTTAGGTGGGTATTTATTCTCGCTCCTTCTACCCGTCATGCACCTTATACCATACTCTTTCACCGCGCTCCGCCGATTGATTTTAATTATTTTTCCGTCTCTCAACACACGCCCCACAGGGCCTCCTGTGTACGATTTGTTCAGTCGACGTAATTAATTTTGAAAACCGCACGGTACTAAAATTTTGGTATTTTTCATGCAATATTTTTTATATATATATATATATATATATATATATATATATCATCGAGTTAAAACCTATAAAAATATTCTGTGAAATCTGTACTTTTATATGTAGACACACCCATTTTAATAAACATCTCATTTTAATAGACGCGGATAAATATCTTGGAAATCATGGAAGATATAAAAAAACATTTCACAAAAAGTTTCGAGGAGATGATCTGATGATGTCGATTCACTTGCAGATAAAGCCACTATCGATATTTTTTATGGTTTTTTTTTTTTTTTAAATCGAATCATGTATTTTTTATTACAATTCCTATAGTTTTTCTGGATATAAATAATTGTCAAGAAATCAAGTAGTCATAGTTTACAAGATATTTTACATTTTGCCATTATATATTCTTTATGATATATATATATATATTTTTGTATTTTTACAGAGAGTGATTCAACTCGGTAACAATATTTTATATGTTAATATTCTTAATTTGTCAAAAATATTAATAACGACAATATAATATTAAAATTTTCGTATTGTTAAAAATTTAATTAATACAAGCAAATGCGATTTTTGCGTTATTTTTTAATGTTCAAAAATTGCATAATTGTAACATATGTAAATTAAATTTTTTTAAAACTAAACAGTATATTTTTTTTTATTTATAATAAAATACTTAAAGTACAGATATATGTAAAATACTTAAATATATGTAAATTGTACAAATTAAATCTTTTTAAGTGATTTTTTTCTAACTACATTGGAAATAAATGTAAACAATATATGACTATCCTTGTAGAATTATCTCTTTCAGTTTATCCTAATTGCATCAGCGCATAGCACGTTTTTCACATGGTGACTTAGAAAATCTCGACCTAGTTTACGCCCTAGTAAAACAACCAAGTTGTAAAGCTTGTAGTTTGCTATTGGTAAACCGTTCACCTTCCTTACGATGAGTCGCTCCGCGTTCCTCAGCATCTTTTTCCCTGTACCCTTCTCTTTACCATTCTCTGTCTTTCTCTTTCTTTCTCTCTCTCTCTCTCTCTCTCTCTCTCTTCTCTCTTACTACATCGATCGACCCTTTTCATCCCGCTAGCAACTTGCGCAACCATCCCTAGAACGGCTCTGAGTAAACGCTCTCGCTTCAGCGATTAACTCGAGTTTTGAGTGTTTGAAATGTCGAGTGGGTAAACTGCATCCAGTCACGTGCGCAAGAGGATAAGTACGAGATGGTGTACGCAGTGCATTCCACGATGGAAACCGTTGATGGAGTTATGTCTCCTCTTTGGAGACACCGCGTGAACCGTTTTTTTGTATTTTTCTTAAAGGCATTTTTTTTATTCAAAAATTTATTAAAAAGAATGACGTTTTTGTGACTAATATTCTTTGATGTAATCAATGTTTTTAAAATTTAGATATTTTACGGTCTTCTCTCTCTCTCTCTCTCTCTCTCTCTCTAAATAATTTATAACTACATATAACGACTTTGTAAAACATAAATCTAAATATTGGATTTGTTGATTTTTCTTATTTTGTTATCTAAAAATTAAAAGTTAGAAATTGTTGTGTAATTCTATATACCAAATAAATTATCTATCGTGCTCTTTGTTTTTACTGAATTAAATACATTTTAATGGAGAATAAAATATGACGTCAGAATTAAAAGAATCAAACAAAATATTATTTTTTAACAGAAAAGTATTTGATATGTGTACATATTTTAAGAAATGTAACATGAAAAAAATTATCAAGTGCTAACAATTTAAGAAGCGAGGTTTTTCTTTTTTTTTATCAGAAAGTACGAAGAAGTAAGTACGAAAAAGTAAGAACAAGGGAGAACGGTTGATAACGGTAGTAACACTATATAGCGTCTTTTCCATTAAGGATGACGACGTCTAATTGTTTACTTTATCTCAGCGACTCTGTCAGGCCCCCGTTTGACGAGAGAGAGTACTCTTTTTCGTACTCTCTTTCGGCATACGAACTGTAAAACTAGTCGACCCGAGATGGTCCTTCCACTCCCGACTCATTTATTACTCCTCGCCTGCTTTGTCGATCCTCTTTATTCGTTTCTCCGACATTTGGCCAGTCAGGGAATCGCTTCGTTCGCTCAATTTACTAGGGAAGGTTCGTGCTTTATGCCTCCCGTCGAGCATCCAACACTAACGAACATGCTGACCCCTCGTGAAAGACGAAGCGTATGACATTTCCTCTTGACAAAGAAGAACAAACAAAAAATAGTTGGTGGAAAAATCAAGGAAGAGATTCACTGTTGTCACGAATTAATGACTTTTGCTCATAAGAGATAGTTTAATTCTTTTGCGATACTTTGTCATCGTTTTCTGATATTCTCTGTTATTATCTATGAGAAACGAGATGACGAACGAATTGTACTTTCCTCTAATTCTGGTAATATGCAAGTAGACTATAATCATAAGAAATAATAGGAATTATAAGAAGTCATAAAAAAATATGCTTTATGTTTTTAAGGATTTAGAAAATTAAAATTCCATCCATAAATATCCGTCTATTTGACTTAAAAATTTTGACTAAAATTTACCGAATTTATATATAAATAAAATTGCTATAAATCAGAGTTTTAAAATATTAAAAGAATATATAATTATAAATGAATTTTTAAATAAAATTAATATTTTTAAACTTTTCCAAGATTGTCGTTCGATGGATCTGAATGCATTTTTATATATATAATAATTAAACAAATTTTTAATATCAAAATTTAAAAAAAAAAGCTTTAAATACCATGCAAATTTTTATTAAAAAATTAATAGTTTGGAGTCAGTCATAAATCATGTCCGCGATAATTAAAGAAAGCACTATTATTCTTTTGTCTTCATCGAGCTTGCCGTGTTTACGAGTCTTTTCATACGGCGTTCATCAGCGTGGTCGGTTCTCTAACATATTCACGAGCCACGTTTGCATAAGTATCGTCGGGTTTAAAAGGCGGTCCAGAGAAAAATTTGAAAGCCTTTCTCAAGTGAGATTTCCATGACTATAACGAAGTTTCTGCATCGTTTATGGTCCGCTCTTTTCAGGTGATCCTCGTTTGCATTCCGTGAAAAGAGCCCATAATTTCGGCTTATACGGACGATAACAAATTCAAATTATTGTACTAAAAGTAATATTATGACATTTTGTGAACAAAGATCTGTGACAATTCTGTCATCGTACTATGAAAAGATAGAAAAATATATGACAATAGTACACGTTTCAAAGAGCCATCGCACGTGGAAATACATTAAAATGTGCGTATACTATAATTGCGCGACGTGTTGATTTATGGAAGAAAAAAAAAAATAATAATAATAATATCGTGGAAGTAACCCATCCATATTCGAAGTAATGTTCCCGTCAAAATATGTAACCATCGTTTCGTGTATTACATCGAATCAAAAAATAAATCTCTCGTGCAAAAACGGAAGAGAGTTTATTGAAATAAGATAAACGAGTTATATTTGCTCCCCTGTCCCTGATCTACGGATTCATTTTTAATAACGGAAAACTTTGTTGAAACAACAATTTGCATTTGGAGGGAATGCGTTTCATCATATAATTAAAAAATGAATTGTGGTAAACGAGAATTTCTGAAACATCGCGTACGTTAACGGGATAAAAGACAAATAAATGCGGTGAAATATAGAATCTGCAGTTCACATCTGTACGGATCGTAGATCATACTTAGAAGGGTAGTTCCGGGAGAAATCCAGAAGCTATATACCATACCATACACCATGGCGCCTGGGATTGACGTGAATGTGTTTCACGAAGCGTGAATGATGCGCGAGAGAGCCATGCGCGCTCGGCTTTGCCACAACTTTATTGCAACCTCTTCACCTGGTTTCTCAGGTTACGATATGGGAATTTTTTTTTTATCGGATGACGAGAGGAAAATTTGCTTTAAAACAAAGGAGGAGTATGTGAAATTCGCCAACAATCTATATTCCACTATAGTATCTCAGCATTTTCCCTGAACCAGCCGATAAGAAAATAGGCAAAGAGTCAATAATGGTACGTAATTTAAAAATGTAGAAGCAGATTATCGATGAAAGTTTTAATTTTCAATAGAATTACAATATACAATTTAATTTCAATCAAATTTTATCAAATAATATCAAATAATTATCAATTATAAAAGAAATTATTACGCTTAGTAGATAAATCAATACTTTTAAATGACCAATACTTATTGGTTAGTAAAGGTTTTAAATAATAATAATAATAATAATAATGCTATTCTCATGCGCGTATCGTAAGTTTGTCATGATGACGTGTAATGATGTTGCAGGATGAATATTTATATATATATATATATATATATATATATATATATATATATATATATAAATAAATAAATAAATAAAAAAAAAATGAATATCTCATCCGTCGGATTTGCATGGCGGATGGTATTACGCGAGACACAGTGCAAATCTGGCAATTCGTTTTCGTACTACTTAACTTTTATGCGGGACGGAGTATTATGCGCGGTATGAGCGAAGGCATGCGAAAGCTTTGACACGCTCGTTTCGTTGCACTCCACTCCGGCTGACAAAAAAAAAAAAAAAATCCTCTGGCTCTGCGGGCCCGGCGCTCTCAAAGTGCGATTCTATCTGTGCAAAACCGGCATTACTAACGAACCATCAGCGGAGAGTAAAATTTCCTCTGTGCGCGGAGAGTTCAAAGTTTTTCGCGGACAGATAAACTCGTTGTTCCGCTTTTTCCGCAGCGGACGGTCTACGCGAGCGTTTCCCTAAATACGACCTCCACGTTAAACGTGTTTGTCCGCCCTTCTTTCCTCTCTCTCTCTCTCTCTCTCTCGTCTCAGTTTTAAAACCGAGCCACGCTATTTTTTTAATTTTGCTCCGTTTAAATGGTACACCCCCTTTCCCCCTCCCCTCCCGATATATTTTTGTTATTATTTTACATATCCTCCCCATATACACATAAATATTTCATAACGTCGTCGCTTAACTCTCACGTTATAAATAACGTTAACGCGAATTTTATGTAAGGTACCGGGCAATAAAACACGCCCGTAACACGACTGCATCTTTCGATCTCGGGGTATCAATCAAATCGCGAATCTCTGTTTGGGACCTATCGTTTGAAATCGTTTACCCCCCTCCCCCCTCCCCTCTGTCGTTCTTCACGAGGGACATTGCGCTCCTCTCGCGGATAAATAAATATGCAGGGCACGAGGTGTGTTTCGGAAACGACATCTGCTTTCGAATCGAATACTCTCCGTCGTCACATTGTGAGCGGAGACACCGCTCTCCGTTTCCGTTTCCCTTCTCAAACTCCCGTTCTCCCCACCGTGCTCACCCCACACCTCTTCTCGCCCCCTTAACTCACCGTACATGATACATGAAGCACACAGCTCTACCACCATCCGATGGCATGACACTCACCCAACCACCGTCCCGTGAAATCATGCCCCGTGATCCCGTGACCCCCGACCACGTTGTACCCCCTCCCCATCCCCATCTACTGGTCCGGATCACCCCTCTCATCGTATATAACTCTTCTCCACGCTGGTATCTACGATAGTGCTACTTCCGCGGATCGTCAAATGAAATTTTTTTTTTTTTAAATTGAAAAAATGAAGACAGAGAAAGAGAAAATGAGCGCTTTTATAAAAGCTGACTAAAAATGCTGTGTACAGGTCAGAATTGTTGAATGAATCATTGTTGAATTTTTGGTAGCAAACATTTTCCTTTAAGTTGTACTCGCGATGAGTAGTAACTCGATTTTGTTTCGCGGAAATTTAAAGTAAAGCCACGTGACGAACTGCTGCTTTTCTTTGGTTTTCTCGTCCCTTCGCTTCCGTTGCTTCCTCACCTTCCCGTTTTCTTCACTTCTAACGTAATAACTGACGGCCGGATCTCTCTCGTTATAACTTTTGAACGATTAGTCGCCGTCCGGCGATTGGCCGTCTTACAAAGTTTGTTTGCGATTTTTCGCAGGCTGTTTCCCGCGAAACCACAGCCCTTCCGCCGGACGTTAACGAGTAACTTAGCCATCTAACTGTCGGAACTTCGTTAAGAGTTTCAATAAATCGTTGAGAGCACTCGCTTTGCTGTAATGGCCCTGATGGGTAATGAATCGGAAGACGTATCGAAAGATGAGAGATCGCCTTTACTCTTTCTGCGTGTACAAAGTGAAGACTGAGTTATTGTTTTGTGTGTGTGTGTGTGTGTGTGTGTGTGTGTGTGTGTGTGTGTGTGTGTTTTACTTGATATTTCAAGGAACTAATGAATGGTAACGATATATGATTCAAACAGAGAATTATTGATATTGTTTAAGTATGTCAAATGACGTTGACTGACATATAAATTTAATTACTATCATCCAATTTTAAATTTAAAAAAAATTCTCCTCTCGATTGATCTCCATCTGTTGCAATGTGTCGTTGATAAAGACAAGTTTGACAAGTCATATGTCAAATATACAAACATTTGATATGATATTTTGCATCGTGATATTTAACATTACAGCTATCGTATATATCTCTATTTGACGTTGACAAGATCTTGACGTTAGATCAAATTTCGAGATAGAAGCAATAAGAGTCAAATAGCATAATGCCCATTCATTTATTATATCAAACTGCTAACGTTGTCTCACTAAACACGGGACAATAATATAATTAAAACCGGACAATTCACATTTCATAGTATTAAACGTACGGTATTCATTTTGGAGTGGATTTGCTAAAAACGGAAGCGCCATCTAGTAATCGATCGAACGTAACTGAGGAATGACTTGACTTGGAAGGTGGAGGGTGGAAACGTTACGTGCACGTAGGAGGAAATGGAAGTGGTTGGCCGGTTTCGAGAATGGCATCCCCTTGAGACGCCATCCGACAAGAATTCTGGCTTTGCTGTCGCGCATACGGCGGAAATCGCAGCGGGACCAAAAAGTATCGCGGCCACACCGGCGAGGGGGGGGGGGGGGTGGTATCGTCGCGCACGTCCCGATGTCGCGTCGTCTTGAAATGTCGCATGCAATTTTACGGACGGAGTACGACACGAGAGTAAAAGCGCGGGAATCGTTGCGGAACGCGAGTGGAACGTATCGAGATTTAAATTTTCTCTTCAAGACAGGTGTATATTACATTAGGTGTTATTTTTTTTTTTTTTTATTGACGTTTCGTTTCAAAGTTATTGAGATTTTTTTTTTATTTCTCAATCAATGGCAATAACCGTTACACATTAAAAAAAAAAATATATATATAAATTTAAACGTATGTATATTGACTTACAGAAATATAAAGCCGTAAATATGAATTAGTTTTGAAATTATTGCTGTTTAATTAGGTTAAATTTAAACATAAGATAAAGATGTTTCAAATTGTATCAATTTAACAAACTAAATGTTCTTTTCAAAAGAAAAAATATAGTAAAATATAGTTGTTCAATCAAGAATTAAAATATCAGAAAAACATTGACAAAAGATGGAAGGCATTCGCGAATACAATTAAAAATATCAGTTTTTATTGTATTTATTGGATGCTAACTGTGGCAATCTTGCGGATCTCAAGATTTACTTAAATTGACTCAAGATTTGTCTCTGGTTTCATTATTCTCATTCCGTTATTTGTACGTACGCTTGTAATGATACATTATGTCTATTTTTAATTATATATTATATCTATTTTAAAAATGAAAAATTTATAAAAAAAACCAAATCATTCTAGATTATTTTGTAAATGTAATTTAAGAAATAATGAAAAAAAAAATGTCATTTTTTTTTTATATGAATACTATAAAAATTTAATTTTATATATCACTCGTTTTATTTCGTTTAATAAAAATTTAATTTTTATTTACAGAACAATTAGTCTCTGCATCACGATAAAACTTTACATAAATTATTTTGAATACTTAAAGTACTTATATAAAAGAATTGAAATTTTTGTCATTATTTTTTAATTACACTTTTGTTAAAGCACATTTCATATCAGATAATGCTATTGTTGCAGAATCGCTTGGAAAGAAATCATTTGGAAATCGTATCGTTCGAAATCATTTTGTTTTATAACTGTTTGTTTTTGTTGTTTCAAAAAATTTTGGGAAAAAAACAAGAGGAAAGAAAGAGTGAGGACTGAGGGATACCTCGAAATTACTAAATACGTATGCTTTTATTATATAAATATATCTCCAATCAAGATGGAATCTTCCCTTCTATTTTTAAGTAGTACTTAAATCCTTTGTAATTATGTTGAACCCAATTTTTGATGACAGAATATAGCGTTTAGCATAAGTAGAAAGGCACACTTAGTTCTATTTGACAAGACTCCAGCCCTGTATAAAGCCACCGATTGATATGTTTGATGTTCATCCCAGACGTTTCCCCGATATCCAAATCTCGCTTCAATTGAAAATGTTTCGTCGATGGGAAAGTAGTCGATCGATTTCGGTCCCAAGTGGGCAACGTGGAAAGTAAACGAAAGGAGACAGCGGAAAGCGCAAGACTTCTTGCAAAGGTCGGCCTCCTGGCTTAATAGACTGCCGGTGCTTCGAAGCGTGATTATATGCCGAAGTGACATTGAATTGGCAGGAGAGATTCCGAGACGGGAGATGACGGCCAGCCAGCCGGGTCCGGTAAGAAGGAGACATCAAAAGCGTCGAGTCCCCATTCAAATCTTAGATGGTCGTCGGCTACCACGAATGGGGCGCCGCCTCTGGAGACGCGTCCCGTGATCAAAGATGTCACGGGATGAGACGGGACGCGGCGTGTGGAGGGCTGGTGGGCACAGGACTTGAAAAGATGGCGAGCGAAAGATAGAGTCTAGGTAGATATAATGGGGACGGTAGTTGTAGACACACAACGTGACTAGAGGAAGAGGAAGGACGGAGGAGCGTTCCGTACAGCGGCGATAGGGGGAGGGAAGGGGAGGGGGCGGGGGAAGCTCCTTGAAAGGAAGAAGCGTCGGATAATCATTTCGCTACTGCGAAGAAGTGGAAAGCGGTGGAACGACAGGGGAACGGAATCGGACTGGAGAAAAAAAGTTTCCACGCCACGGAAGCCTTTTCCGATTAGTTTCGTCTCCAAAGGAGGAGCTCGGTAAAAAGTCGCTTCCGCGAAAATGCATAAAGGCATCCGCGCCACCGGCAACAAAGGACGAATCGTAAATTCCGTCCACGCTGGCGTTGAAATTGCGTTTCTTAATATTATTCCCGGTCCGGCGTACAATGCTGGAGAAACGAACCGAGCCTCGAAACGTTGACGTTTTATCGCGCGCTCAAGTGATAAAAGTCTAATTTTTCTCTCGCGCGTATTTTACAAGATTATGCCGAAAGATTATGACAGACGCAACAAATTTCGAAAAAAATCTGAACGTGAAAACAAATAACAAATACATTATGTTAAATGTATCTGAAATTTCCTCTTGCTGAAAATATATACCTCGAGATTGTTTTTCTATCTTTTCTTTTTTTTTAAATACGGATATAAACAAATTACTTATCATATTATTTAATTACACGTTAAATGTAAAAATGAAAATAAAATAAAAATAAAGTTTAATATTGTGTACATCACAATATTATGTCATGAATAATCATAAAATTTCTTTACAAAATATTTTTCTTTCTAATAATAAAATAATGTATATATGCAGCTTTTTCATTCGTTCGAATTACTGTGTATTAGTGCCTTTTCTAATTTTTTTTAACTATAATTATAAACAAAAGCTCTTCTAAATTTTCTTTTCTATAACTATTTATATTAAATACGTATATTCTTTTTTATAAATTATTTAATTTATAAAATTATTAATAAAAATTAATAAAAATATATTAATTAAATTAATAAAATTAATAAAAATATATAATTAATAAAAATTAATAAAAATATATAAAAGATATTTTATTAATAAAAATATATAAAAGATCTTTTGCATTAATAAAAATATATAAAAGATCTTTTGGAAGCATATTTTATACTTGTTTAAAGTTTGTTTCACTTTAGAATCCCCTCCCCCTCCCTCCCCCCACACATAAAGCTTTCTTAGATTTTTCATTCTATTGGCTGGCAGAATTCCGCCGTTTTTAGCTTATTAATTTCCCTTGCGGAACCCCCTTTACAAATCTGAAAATTGAAATCTTCCCAATAGTTAGTAGTGTAAGTTAGATAGAGAGGGGTAAAATGCGGAAGTGAAGACAACACTCGGAGAACGTTATCGTGAGTATAGAGTGGGGACTAGATATCGCGGTGGGTCATGCGACGTATGTTGGATTTCCCTATCGGGTCGTACGTTTCGAGTCATCCCCTGCCTTTCCGAAGCTCACACAAGCCACCCTCCCTGCATTTCCTTCGCCGTTGCTCTCGGATCCTCCACCCTTCACTAGTCCCCCCTAGGGGAGCTGCATCCATTAAACCTACGGACGGCGTGATGCAACGGTGTAACGTGGAATTTGTATGAATGGGGAGAACTTGCGGATTTGCATTGATGAATAGCCCATCCACATTCCCACATTGGATATCGTACAAGTGACTATTGCGCCGGAGGGTTATCCATTTTTTTCAATTACCATACAATCGTCCACGAATATTGAGATAACTGTTTGTCGTATTAGATTCTTCTTCATAACCTGTCATCACTTTATATAATGAGAAAAAGAAAAGAACAGGGAGGAGGAAAAGGGGGGGGAGGAAAAAGGAAGAGAAATAAAATATTTCTAAAAACAAGATAATTAACTTTACTCAATGTAGTTCTTGATTTCATGTGCCATTACCTTCGCAGTCTAAAACTAATTATTGATAAAAAAAAAAAAAAAATGTAAAATATGCAAAAATCAACTTTTAATGTTACGATGTAACGGGCCGATGTATATTCGTTCAAGCGTGCAGCGCATTCGAGCAACAAGCAACAGAGTAAGAAGCGACTGATCGGGACACGGTCACGTAGAGGGGGGGGAAAAAAAAATATGTCGTCCGTGGCGCGCCGTGCATAATTCAAGCGGATGCGGGGTCGTTAAGGAAAAGTTTCGCCATTACAGGCACGAAATATAAAGCGTGCACTGGTGAGAGGAAACCGGCGGGGTGGCACGCCGAAGGCACAGGGAAAAAGCGGGAGGGCGGGAGGAGGGGGGGGGCAGGGGAAGGCTACGCGGGAGCTGTCTTCTTTAAATTGTATCGCAAATTGCCCGCCGCCCGCTGTGCTCGAGACACGATGCGAACGAGGCAACCCGCCGGTTGCCAGCAGTAATGGCCTGTTACGCAACGTCGAGCCCACCGACGACGACTGCAGATTCTCACTCGGTCCCGTCTGTCTGACATACGTATTCTCGTCTTACGAAACGAAAACGGGCCATGCATGCGTAACTGACGTGACTTCTTCGTATGTTCGTAACTATGTATTTTGTTGTTAAATACACAGAATATATACACACACATATACATGGAATATACATATATATTATAAACAAAATAAAAAATATACTTTATATACATATTTGTAAAACTAGCAGATTTCTGAAAAGAATATCACTTGACAGCTTTGCGTATCATGTAATAATATTTTTTTCTTCTTTTCAGTAAAATATAATCTACTAAGATAGTTTATGCGAATGTCAATCGTAAAAACTATCTTACTCTCTTTATATTCTAATGTTTAAATGAATTTTGGGGGGGGCAACAGTCAGCTTTCGCCTTTAGTATATTATATCATGTCTGAGCACACGACTTGATTCGCTAAATGTTTCAATATAATTCCAAAAGCATTGTAGCCTCGACATTTTGGTATTAAGACTTTCGTCTCGAAATGATCTCAGGAATCTATCCTTAAGCGTTGTTACAGTCTTTACGGGACACCCTAAAGATAGTATGATTTATATATATATATATATATATTGACAAATGCATGTAAAAATCACAACTTACGCATGCATGCCCGTTTTTATATATGTAAAATATATATAAAGTTCACCAGAGATAGTTTAGTAAGAGTCGCGATGGCTATCAATTATTGAAATTTAAATAAATTTGTTATAGGTAAAGTAATAAAAAAACACATTTGAGAGGAACAAAAATATTTTTTAAAAATAACCAAGAATTGAAGACAAACATTACTAATTGGTTCAAACCACTAGCGGTTCATTGCTTCAATGTAGGATTTAGAAAGCTAGTGTCACGACATTAAAAATACATGGAAGTTGAATAACTATATACATGTAAAAATAATATTCTATTTATAGTACACATATTTTCTCTGTAATAATTTCTTTTCAATTACTAACTCAAAACGTTTAAAAACATTTAAAGTTTGAATATTTCAAATAATATTAAATCAATTTAAGCAATAAAATATTTTAAAATAAATATCAAGATGTTACTTTATAACAATTAGATTCTAAATAAATAAGATTCTATTTTGCAAATTACTTTTGTTTAATTTTGCAATTCTTATTTCATGCATTTACAAAAAGGAGAAATACAATGTAAGCTTTCAGTTGAGTTTTGCATGTTCTTGTTATATATTATTTGACAATATCCACGAAATAATAATAATAATAATAATATAGGGATGCGCTCAGACATCGTTTCGTCCATAATTTCGCACGTTCTGAAATCACGTCTCCGATCGGTCGAACGGTTCTGCGCTCGCGACATTCACGAATGTTCGCGAGTGGATAGGGTTTTAAAGCCACGGGGCGAAGGGCCACCGTAGAAGGACCGCTTAATTTGAAAGCACCTTCGATAATGACGTCGTCCACCCCCCCTTCTCCCCCGGCGCCGTGCTCTGGCGTCGTAGATGTCGAAGCCCATCGCGAGATTGCCGAGCATAAACTCTAATCCGGAATTAGAATTTCGCTCTTCCCTCGAGACGATTTCTCCTCCCTCCCCCCCCCTCTCCCCCCTTCGCTTCGTCCACAGCGATTTCAATCATGTCGTCGCTTCCTCGGTTGTCGTTTAACAAATAGTCACAACGATTCGTGACGCGTTAAAACTGAACAAGTTTGAAACTGGAATAATAAATCTGTTTGCGCAAATGTTAAATGTGACAAAGTTAAAAAGTTTTCTTGATTCGATAGCACGAGCTATATGAGCTTTTCTTGACGTTAATTATAAGATAAAGAAATTATGTGAAATGAAAAAATACTACACAGAAATTTATATCATCGCGGTACAAAAAAAAGCTAAATATAAGATTCAAAAGATCATCAAAAACACAAAATAAATTTATGATTTATTATTGTATGATTTGTGTATTACATTAAATTGTACTATTTGTATTGTAATAAAAAAAAAATAATAAAATAGATAATCATAAAATATAACTGAGCTGTTAAAATACGCAAATGAACTGGAGATCCAATAAATTAAGAAAAGAAAGAAATTCGAGAAAAAAAAAAAAACATTTGCTTTTATTTCCCATTTTGCGTGTAAAATTATCTTGCAAAATATTATTGCAACATTTAATTCTAATCTAATTCTTTTTCGCCAATTTAGACACATAGATTTAGAATTATTTAATCTAAATTATTGATTGCTGCAAGTTACAATTTTTTTTTCTTCATATCACAAGGCAAGTCAGCCGCGATAAAAGACGTGACATATTCACGTTCTTGTGTTAAGCAAAATAACACATCGCGGGGGAAAAAGTTACATTAAAGTGAATCGCATTATAGGGAAAAATTAATCCCATGACACTCTATTATATTTTCCGTTCAAAATAGCGCACCTATTCGATGACTCATCGTCTCGTCAATATCGAGAGTCCGATTTAGGTCGAGCCTTAAGACAACACGATGCTATCTAATGGAGAATGGTATCGCGGGTTGTATGCTAACGTGACTCATCGTGCGTTCACCACTTCGCCGCTTCGATCTCGACGAAGCGATACCCTTCGGCAAACAAGAGCAAGTCTGTCACAAGTACTCAATACTAGTTGATATTTGTGGTAGAAATATTCACACATGAGAGAAAACATCGGTCCCACAGATTTTTACCGTAATCCAAATGCAGCACCACGCATGAAAGTATCTTGCAACATAATGCTCAACGCAAAACATTAAAAATCACGTGTGTGTGTGTGTGTGTGTGTGTGTGTGTAAAAATATACATAAATGTACACACACACACACACACACACACATATATATATATATATATAAAATATATATATATATATGTATAAAGACCGGATATGTACAGAAAAAGACTGCTAGCACTCTTTCCACATACATTTAAATATAGATATATGCGATAAAAAACTTTTTCTTTCATCCTTTTGTTATATATATATATATATATATATATATATATATATATATATATATATATATTTATGTGTTTTATTAAACAAAATATTAAACATTTGTAAGTAATATAATTTTTATGCGTGGGTACAATTAATATACATAAAGTTGCATAAAAAAAATTTGACTTAAAAAGCAACTTGTAATAATTTTCTATTGTTTCCACGCGCATATTATTGTCGCAAAGACAAGAAAACTGTAGGAAACAATTTTTACGCTCGCAAATAAACTGAATAGGCATTGTTCAGTAGGCACAGTTTTAATTTCTTTTCCCTCGCGCTCCGTTTTGCTCCTCTCGCTTTTATTATCTCGATGCAAGATCATTGGAGCTGCGACTGTGTTTTATATATCTATATTTTAAACCTATACGTAATGCATGCATATACGATGCGTTCACATAATTTTAACGGAGCGATATGTTTATTTTTGACCCTTTAATCGAAAAAGAGAGTAAACTTGATGGAGCTGGCTGGTTCCAAAGTACAAGTTTAAATATTTCTAGTATTTAAGTGGCACACATAAATGTCAGTCGATACTAAAATACGGGTGTAGCTTTGCCTGTCCAATAATCGATAATAATAATGATTTATTATGTACGCAAACGTATACGTTAACGGTATACAAAGTATACTATTAACGTATACGTTTGCCTATATAATAAATCATTATTATTATCGATTATTGGACTAAAGTATACAAAGTACTATTATTAAATTTTTACGGGACATTGTATTTCATTTCAAATGTATGTAAAAAAACTTCGATAAACTTAATACACGATTGGTAGAATTCTAATATATATAATAAATTCAAATAAACAAAACAATAGAATTATGTGTCTTGGAGGATTGCGAATTTTGTTGATTATCAAAATTTATAAAATAATGTGGTTTATATTTTAAAGATGTCTGTAAAAACAAAATTTAAAATTGTCTATACGAGATATTGGTTATATTTATAGAGTCTGAAATAATCACGAAAACCATTACGAAACTGTTACATCATTTTGATATTTATTGTAAAGAGTTATTTATTAAAACTATTTAGGGTCAAATTTGATAAAAACTTTGAGAGAAGTTAAACGTAGCTAACTATTAATAATAAAGGTAACAGTGAAGTCGATAACACTTTGCAATCGTGAGAGGCGAGATTTACGACCGCTGTTGCTACTTGCTCTCGTTGTATCGAACTCCATCTCCATTTTTCATATATTATCCATTTTTATTGTCCATTATGCGTTACCGCGTTTTAAGTAATCTCCGATAGTTTTAAAATCGAGTTAAATATTGGTGCTAACCTGGCTGCAAAATTTAGTTATTTCGGCATTTGCTCTTATTATCTTTCCTGTTTTCGTTCCATTTTTTTTACATCATATATATATATATATATATATATATATATATATATATATATATATATATATATATATATGTTGAAGAAGAATTTAATTTCAGAGTTATCATTTATAATTTTTTTGTTCAATTAAAATCAACTTTTTTTTTAAAAATACTGAAACACTATTTACTATGTTATTATTAAAAGAGGGGAAAGGAGAAAAAGAATAAAACAAAGGAAAAAAAGAAAAATGGAATTGGGCGTAATTAAAATGTATTTACGATTTATAATTAAAAATGTATAATAAATTAATGCTTTGAGTATAAATAATTAAAAAAAAAAACTTGAAAACTTGAATTGATATAAATAATATTTTAATTTTAAATTAACGTATATACATATGATACGTAAATATAAATGCATCAATAAGAAATATTTTATATTTGCTGTACAAAGGTATCACTTTCAGGTGATAAAATTGATTAAATAACGTGAATGAGAAAATATTATTGTAAAACAACACAAGAATTTTATTTTTTTAAATCAAATAGTAAAGCCATCGACGCCGCCATCGTGCCATCTTCTTTGTTAAAGTTTGTTGTATTAATTAAAAATTATAATTTTAGAAATGGGAGTCGACGAAATGAAATTGTTTTTTAAGAAAAAGTTGACTTTTAATTAGTCGAGAAATGTACGTAAAGAAAGAGGCAGTATCCGAGGACATACACATCCCGTATATACACACATAGGTGAGGAGCGCGTATCTCTCGCGCGAGTGCCACCGGCAGATTACCCGGCGTTGTATCGCCGGTTAATTAGCTTTATGCGTTCAATCTCGCAAGACTCACGCCTCGTAGCCGAGATAATAACGCGGCGTACGCCGGTACGCCGGTATGCCGGTACATACCGGCCGGATTACCGAATGAATGCGCGTCCTTCGTTAAACTTTCCGACGTTCATTCTCGTCGGCTGGACTTAATGAATCGGTCTTATTCACCGAGCGACAAGACAACAAGACGAGGAGCCATATTCACACTGAGAAATTACCAGAAAATGAAAATATGCCGATGAGAAAAAAATATTTTATTTCTATTATTATTTGTCCGATTTTTGTGTCGAGTCGATATATCTATATAAATTTTATAAACGTTATAAACGAGCATTCTTAACAAAAGAATTCTCTTATGTACGGTCTTATTAAAATATAAAAAGATATTTTCCTTAATCTTCTCCAAAAATAATAATAACGTTATTCTCTTGCATTTTATTTTCTGCTTAAGTATAAAACGTAGTTTTATATCTGTAAATTATATATTTTAATAGGCGTTATAACATTTTTCTCTTTCACTTTTCTAAATACAACAACAATTCGTCTATTCTCCTTCCCATCTCCCTCTTTCTTTCTCTCTGTAGTTTAAAAACGTGAAAAATATTTTATTTATCAAGCTTTAAATAATAAAAGTAAGTATAATTCACGATTAGCGGTAAATTTTTTTGCAAACTGCTTTTCGAGAATTTCCACGAAAGAAATTTTAAAGGGAATATCTTGGGGATATCATTAATGTTGCTTTCACAATGAATTTCATGCGAGGAGCACACTCAGAGTGACACACCTCGATGTAGCCTGTTTACAAACGTTACGTAGCGTGGAAGAACTCGTGATCGCATTACTCTTGCGGTAAAGCTCGGCAAAACAAGGAAATCGAGGAAATTCCGTGATGGCGAGAGCCTCGTGACCTGCGGGTGGTATGGCATTGTTCGAGCCAACCAGAGGGTTGCCGAACAGAGGTGGAGGGCGGGTGGGCGGGCGGCCACCCCGGGTATCGAATTCAATGCGCATTGTTATCAAAGATGCAAAGATGCGACTCAACCGCATTGTCTCGCGGGATTAGTTACAGCCGGCGACATAATTAATCGTCTGCGCGCGCCACATCGTCCGTCCCCTTTCTTCGCTTGGACTTGGGGGGGGAGGAGGGGGTTGCGAGCGGAAGAGAGAGAGAGAGAGCCCGCGGCTGGCAAGGGGACAGGAGTGAGGGATGGAAATGCTATACTTTGTATCGGAAAACATCACCGTTTCCGTTACGCGGGATTTGGTTATCGCCGCCTATCGAGCTCATGGAAAATGGAATTCTCCAAGTGTACCATTGTCGAGCGAGGTGTCTCCGTTGCATTTATCAAAAGAATGAATTTGCACAGCCTGCGAGGAGCCGCTCAATTTACAGGGAGAATAACGGATGAGAAAATAAAATTTTTCCATGGCTTTGAATGTCATTTCAATTCAATGAATCGGTGCAACGACGCTTCGTCGTTGCTTCCGAGTATCTGTCTCAGCAGTAACCTGAGTTCCAATCAAAAGGACTTTCCTCTGACCGTTTACTTCTTATTTCTTTTGACAAAATTATATTGCCGTAATTTATGAATATGATTTATTCTCCAAGAGATCTATTAATGGATAAAAAATAATGAGTACCCTGGAGGAGAGTTACACAAATAAATCACAATTCTATCTATAAATAATGAAATTTCTGTCTTAATCAAGAAAGTGCAATTTTTTTAACAGTAAGACAATACAGCAAAGTAATCTAGAAATTTGATATAAGAGCAAGACGATTCAGATCGTTTTACGCAGCTAACAATTCATTCGAGTCACAATTGAATTTTCATCTATAAATATGACAAATAAGATGAAATACTTACTTGAATTATTAAAACAGAATATTTAATAAAAAAAAAAAAAAAAATGAGAAATGCCAAAGATGTATATTCTTAAGATACATATTCTTTTTTAGAAATTTTTTTAATTTTACTAATTATTAGTATTATTTTAATTATTATAGAGTTATTTAAAAACCAGAAAGTAAGAAGCAGAAGTAATTTCTAAGCTCAAACTTGTAAACCATCTATATGATATATGTTATATATTGTAAAAAGAGAAGATTTATATTACAAGTAAATGAGCAAAATATGAAATTTTAAAAAATATATTTGCATTGCAAAAGTTTAGATATCGTCACAGAATTTCCGGTAGGAAATTTTCCCCAAATTCTCAATATCAAATTACCAGACGAGAAAAGAGGCAGGCAAACCACGCACGATAAACAAACGAAATAGGTAAAGTGAGAGGATAGCGCCATATTGGGGATGCAACCCCCGGCGATCGCCGATGCTGGAGGAAAGTCAAGCAAATAGAATTAACGACGGCATACGAGACACGCTTCATCGAACCTCTGATTTCCCGGAGGAGCAAAAATGCCATTTAGACAGGGGGCTACAGAAACCTGTAAAACCTGAAGTCGGGATGCAAAATGCAAGGATCGGCAGGCATATTCTTCTACAGCCATTTCTATATTCAAGTCTTTGAATAATTTATAATACGCTAATACGATCTTATTAAAATTACATTAAATTGATTTGATTATCATTCTTAATAAACTGTTACGTTAATAATATTAGTCGTAATAATTTCATAGGTAGAAAAATAATGAAAAGGAAACAAATCAGAAATTTGCGCGAGTTTTTATGCAAGTTTGTACTTTATTTCTCTGGAGAACTGATTTGAGGAAAGAAGCATATAAGTTACCGGTCCATTCTGTTTTTCTGAAAAGTGTAAAAACTTTTAACTGATGAAAGCAAAGCTATAGTTGCTCGTATTAGGGTAGGTGTGTATCTTTATCCGCGATCCAGGTTGTATCGAACTTGCTCCATTTCTCTCGAAGTCTCCAAGTTCGATGAACGTGTCGCCTTTAACTCCACTTCGCTCGGTACGAAACAAGTAAACTTTTCTTAAAATGGGAAAACGGAATCTTATTGAGATTATCCGTATCCTATAAGGAATAGCAAGCATCCACCTGATACTTTGATACCGGTGCAATAATTTTTAAATACTTTTACCCTGTTGAATTACACGACTTTTAGATCATAAAAGTAATAAAAAAATTAATCTATTTTTCTTGACAATCCTTCTTGTTCATAGAATAGTTCCGATGTATATTCCAGATCTATCGGAAACTTAATTTGTCAAGTATTGTCGGACTAACTTTATTTACTGTTATTAAAAAAATTGAAAACATAAAATATTTATGTTTTATATTTAAAGAAGAACTTTTAAAAATCCTTGTATTTTTATCGTTTTACTCCTTGGGGATATACGACTATTCATGATTAATATGTCACTATATACCTCAATAATCAAAGGAAGAGACATGCGGAAGGTGGATGAATGAAACCTGATTCGATTGCCGAATTGCTCGAGTGATTTCGCAATAAGAATTTTACATAGAGGAGAAAAGAGGTGTAGTACTGTAAGTCACCTTACTTTTGGATCACAGTAATATATTTCCATTTTCTTAGCTTTTACATCTTTCGGAATTGTAATTATGATATGACTTCAAATATATTTTTTTTTCTTGTCGTGAAGAGGCTATCTTCAGAAGAATGAAATTTGCAAGATGTTATATCGAGTCTCGCTATAATAATTTATGGTTTTTGTTTGTCTATAAAATTTAAGCTGCGTTATAACGTGTCAGTCTCTGAGCGAACCCTTTATATCACATAAAATATAAAATAAGGTTTAGATCGTCTATACTTCTTGGAACTGGAGAAAAGCAGCTTTTCTCCAATTCTTTTTGACCGTCGCATATGGCGCTTTGGAGTCTGTCATTTGAGAGAACGGAAAAAAATACATTCGCGCGCGTCGCATGGCCGAATTTATGCGCTCCGGTAGCCATAAGACCGTTCATTCTCCGGTAACGTTCCACGTCTCTGTTTTATGACGCTCTTTGCATCCTGCCACGGTTCGCGCAAAAACCATAAACATGGCATGCCATGGCACTACATAAATATCGGACAGGCCGGTGGCTCGTGGACATTCACTTTGCCGCAAAAGCAACGACCATTTTATGCACTCACTCGCGAGTTCTCCGTCCAACCCTCCCCCCCCCCCGAAATATTCGCCGCTATGTTCAACTTCTACAACCCTTTCGACGTCTTTCGTCATTGGCTATCCATTATTCCACTATGGCTAGCGAAACGATATCATGTCGCAATCAAAAATGTCGCGAACACATTTTTGTCATTTCTTAAAATTTCAAATTGTTTAAAGAGTGTACCCCCCCCCCCTACAAATTGTATTATATGATTTAGAATCTCCAATATATTTATTTTTCTCCTTACTAAATCGGAAAATTATTTTTAAAGACATTTCTATTGTATAATTAATTTGGTTTCTAATAAAATTAAATAATATAATACCTATAATTTATCATATGATATATCGTCATACTTAATTAATTAATTAAGAATTGTTCCATTATTTTAAGGCTTTCTAACAATACTTGTGAACACCTTCTCTCGTCAACATCGGGTAATTATATTTTTCATATGGATTTAAGAAAATTAAATTAGATAATAGATAGTCCCGAGTTGAAGGAGGCTTCTCTTAGCAGAGGTTAATCAAGAAAATTTCTGGCTTTAATTTCCACATAAGGTCACAAAGGCGAAATATTTTATCGGTGAACCAGCGCAGAAGCGCGGGAAGAGAGCAAAGAGCTTGTTGCGTCCTTGCAAAGTACCGCAACCTGATCCGGGCTTCCTCCCCTTACACACTACGGTACTTTAAACTCGCCTAACAAGAGAGCGAGAGTGCTTTACACGGTGTGAGGTAACTGCTGTTGAGAATAATAACAACTGCGTATCCCGTAAGACACGTGAACACAGCTATAAAGATATAATAAGGAAACTATACTTGCACTTGTCCTTAATGATACTGCGCCGAATCACGTGGAGAAGTTGCGTGCCTACCCCATCTTTCCAAGGCAAGTTGGACGATAAAAACTACCTAACTTAGATAACGGTGTTCCGCACTTTCGAGCTTTAATACACATACACATTACGCGGTTAAAAAAAAAAAAAAAAAAAAAAAAACGATTTTTCTATGCATTTTTGTTCTATGCATTTGTTTCTCCATTCTTTTTAGAACTTTTTAGAGAGTTAATATTTAAAATTGTAAACCCATAAATTTCAGAATTATGTAATATATAACTCAGGTATGTAACTTTTTGAAAGGAGTATTACAATTTATATTTGATCTTTCATAGTATAGTATAATCGAACTCTTTTGTAAATCATTTAAAAAAAAAAAAAAAAAAAAAAAACAATTTTCTTTTATAATACCACCCATGTGATGCATTCGTTATTTCGTGCTGATAATTTTTTAACGGCATATTACAACAGAAACAGCAAAAATAAAACAAATTTACAAAGAAATAATGAAAAATACTTAATTTACTTTTGTGAATAAGAATTTCTCGTAAAGACCAACGCCAATAGTACGCGCACACTGCTATGATCAAAGCGTTCATTAACAAAAATGACGAGTGGTCTTTGGATTCTTTGTGGTCAAAGTCGCTGCTTGCCGCATCTCTCGACTGGTTCGAGGAGGGTGACATGTAGAGTGATCCCCTATAAGAGTTGGCTGCATTAGGTGATTGCTTAACCCTGCCCACGTCCGAGACAAGCGATGGCTTCGCGAATGGGAAAAAGAATATGACGTTCACGTCCTTGCAAGTTTTACAGAGAGTGGAATCTCTGTAGCTTTACTCCATTCCCGTATGCCATTTCTCCTCTCGCCATCCAAACGGAACATTCGCTGCGTGCAGTCGCAAAAGATAGTTGAAAAGTTAAACACAGATTGGTATTTCTTACTCTGCACGATGAAGTTAACGTAGCACAAAACTTTCACAATTCGCCCCCCCCCCCCCCACCCCTGATGCCCTGAGGTGCGCGAATTCCGTTCTGTTCGTGAAACGAATTCAGATCGACCGTGACGTGGCAGCAAAATATTGCATCGAAGAATTCATGATATTTTTTTTTAAATGATTATTTAATAAAAATTTCATATATTCCGTGATATACAGTAATTATCATCTTATAATGTAAAGTATAGAAAAAGTATAAACTGTAATAAGTACATCAAAATTAATCATTAATAAATTATTATTACGTTATATAAACTTATCTCTTTTAAATTATATTTTAATTTCTTTAAAGATTCCTTAAAGATTTAAAGATTTTCTAAATTTCATATTCTAGAAATTATTTTATTATTTGATTTTTTTCATATTCAATTTTTATTTAATATTTATTTAACATATTATAATATTGACATACGTATTATGAAAATTTGTAAAACTGTTATCATCAAATAATTATAATAATTATAAATATATTTTCATTGAGACAAGTATTAGATAAATTGAAATTGATTTGCAACAAGTGCAAAGGTGTTATTGTAATAATATAAGTAAGTTGATTATGGAAATTAAATTTTCGTAATCAATTCAACAGCTCGGCGGTCGTTCTGTGTGAATTCAATTAGACACGATATTTTTATGTGTTTATTCAAGTTGTTTCATACGCAATAATTAAAAAAAAAATCCTCTTAAAAGTTACGAGAATGGTGCACACGCTGTGAAAAAAACGTTATTTTGAATGTCCGAATGTCGTAAGCGCTGTATCTGTGTCGGATCTGTATATAGTAACAATCGTTAGCACGATAATTGGCGGCAAATGAGAGGAATGACAATGACAATAAACTCGAGCGATTGTTCGATGGTTAAACGAAGAGAGTCGCTGGAAAGCGCTTTACGGGGGCGCCACTGTCGTGCGGCGAGGTGCCTGACGGCGAGGTGCCTGACGGCGAGGTGCGAGCTGCCCAGTAGCTCGACATTTACATACAAATAAGCTGATCCGTTGATATTCCAGACGAGTTTATCTACCGGCACGAAACTGTACCGTGTGTCGGCGACCGGTAATCGACTGCTAACACGACGCTACAATCGTTCGTTGAAATTATTGCTGTCCTTTGTCATTACTAATGGGAATAATTCGTTCATAATTAAAGTCGGCCTGTTCGCGGTGTATAATCCCGCGGCGACGTTTGTGCGGATTTAACGACGTTAACCCTTCTCCAAGGGTAACGAGATATAGAGTACTTCTGCCAATCGTCCTGTAATATTCTAGTAAAATAAAGCTAGTGGCTGGGTTTGGTCAAAGGATTGAAAAAGGCCAGTGTTTGACGTGTCGATTGTAACAACAATCTGCATGTCCTTTCTTCTCTAGAGAAATTTTAATATAATAGTTATTTCTAGAAATACTACCAATTAAAAATAATAGCCAAACGAACAAACAAAAGGTAAAAAAGTATCCTTTCTTAATTCTTCCTTCTTCTATAAGGGAACCGGATGTGGACATGGCTAATTAAGGCAAACGGATTTATTTTATCCTTTTAAACTTTTTTGCACAGCTTATATTAACTTTCAGGTTATATTTTTTTTTTTAATTTTTATAAAACAATGCAGGAACAAAACTGATGTATTATGTAAGGCTAAAAATGTTAAATTAAAAATGGAATATTTAATAAGGATTCATTTTTCACGATTATTTTTGAATGTGAAGGTTTAATCCGTGACCTGATCTAGAATCATTATCTCCTCTTAAATTAACTTTTCTACTTTGCTTTTTTACTTTTTAAGCTACGACGATGCGATCAATTGTTAGAAATTAAAAACAAAAGAGACCGGGAATATATTGTAATCTCTAATGTGTTAACTAACTCATGTAGAAAATAATTTGCCGTGCTGCTAATTATTCCAATTAAATAAAAGTAATATTGATAAACATGTAAACAATGTTTACGCAAATGAGAAAACAATTGGACATCACACGCTCGACAATTTTCTTAAATTGTACTGAGAAAAACTATATATATATATACACACACACATGTATATATGTGTATATATTGATACATAATGGTTTTTTTCAATACAATTTTGAAAATTGTCGAAAGTGTGATATCTAATTCTTTTCTTTGTATAAATATATTTTACTTGTTTATTAATATCACTTTCAGTTGGTTAGAATAATTAGCAATACGGTAAACATATATACATATATATTGATATATTGATTACATAATTATGCTGAATGTACTTCTTAGCTGCCCGCGTTATTCGACTTTAGATTAATCTTTAGTGGTTTATCTGAAAAACGACATCATCACATGTGGCCCTACATGAGTCTTTCAAGTTTCAAGGCTCTTTCTTCGTGTCTTTAAAGTGATTCGAGAAATCTGTAAATTCACAGATATACTTGCAAGTTTCTGAAACAAAGTACCTCATTTCGCAAGAAACTAAAATATTAGTATATAATATTAGTATTACCCTGCAGAGAAATTTCTACGAATGGAAACCGTCCGGATTCGAAATACCCAGCCATATAGGGCCTTAATACTGACGTAACATCGCCGATTTCAATCGGTGCGCCGCGTTTCCTTAATTAAAGCCACGGGCATTCGCGCGCCACGTACATACACGCGCGTTCATAGGCCACGTGCTAATCATCAACGGGATTCCATCGCGTCATCAGGCGTACGCGTATGGCGATGCCGCGTATTCGTGGCGTCGCGTCGCGTCGGCCATCGGTTGGTCGCGGTCACGTCATTCGCCAAAGGAATTCGATTCTCATTAAGTATCATTAAGTGATTCGAGTGATTCGTCGCAAATGGTACGATCTCGGAGAGAAAGATCTCGTCGGTTTCCATTTTATTCGCGATTGCCCGTGGGGTCGACGTGGGGGCTCCGAATAGACGACGAGTGCGACAAGACGCAACATCCTTTCAATTTTATGTAATTTCCTGAGAAGGCCCGGAGTCTCGACCCGATTTAATGGGAGTTCCGTCGATCAAACGAGCAACAGGAACATCAGCTTTCCCCGGAGGCCGTATCTATACTGTGTCCCTCTTCATCGCAAGTACGGTTTAAGTAACTCGAGTTCGTTTCTGAGTCACGGGTTTCTGTCGTGTCCCTTCCTTTTATATTCCAGGGAAATGAAAGCGTTGCATCTTGTTTAGGATATTTAAGGGCAATTGCGAAAAAGAAACTGTCGCACGCAAAATTATTTGCCTTTTTTATCTCTCGCTTTCGATGTGTTTTTTAATTTTAAACATGTCACTATGTAAAAAGTCGCAGTCGAGAGGAAGAGAAAAGGAAAAAGAAATTTGTTATAAATAAATATACGATGTAATACCTTTGCAAACAATTAAAAAATGAATTTTATATTATATTAACAAAAAAATTCTCGCTATTATAATAATGGGCAATAATGAAAAAGCAAAATGAAAAATCAGCGCTGTAGACGGTGCGCAAATTACATTTTCAATTTTAACTTAGTTTATTAATAAAAAGATTCCAAATGGTTCGACTCAAATTTGAGTCATCATCTTCAGTGGTGCAATAAAGTAAACGTATATCTTTGTATTCAGTCGATGATACCAATCATAAAAAATAATAACGAAGAAATACATTTTTAATTATTGATTAAGCAATAATATTAGTTGTAGTAAAAAAAAAATACAATTATTAGCGCAAAATTATTAGCGCAACAAATAAATGATTCTTCTTTTCATTATAATATAATGAAAATTTGCGATTTGTGTAACTGTAATTATATTAATATATTTAAAGTAAAATAAAATAATTTATAAAAATAGGATGCGAAACATCAAATATGATTAGGGATAAATCCATGTTGAACGTACAATATATGTATATGTATCATATTCTAGTTTGTAAATTTAGAAAGAGCACTTTATCGAGCCGATAATCCTTTTTCCCGCAAATGTGTCACTATGAGCGGCAACAAAAGGCTTGGATAAGGTGGGAAGGAGGACTTTAGCACTCTCTTTTTCCTACACCTGTCCTATCGACACCGGTCGCGGGAAACAAGGAAGGGAGCGGCCAGGAATGAGGTGGGGAAGTGGATAGGAAATTGATATCGAACAGACGCCCGACGGCTCGTAGTGCTCAGCAAGTTTGTTCGTAAATCACGATACATCCACCTCGCTCTCTACCCGCCTCGGGCGAAACCAGCCCCATCCGCTTCGACCCCTTCCCTCCCCCCCGCCTCTCGTCGGTCCGCTTTCACACCGTTCCCGTAGCCTCGAGCCGATTCCCGCTTCGCTCCCTTATTCCGTTCGCTAGAAACTGACGCTAAAAAGCGGGCAGCGCGGGGAGCTAAGCCGCTTCAGACTCAGCCAACTTTCGTTTTACTCGTGAATTTTAATGACCGCGGTCTGCTCGGACGTTATCCGCGAAGCTGGTTATCTGCCTTTTTTTTTCGAAAAAAAAAAAAACAAAAAAAACAAAAAAAAACGGCCCGACGAAGTCTGAGATCTGACATTCGGCGAAGAGAAATTCCGGAAATGCGCATTAACAGAAAAATTATAAAGCAAAAAAACGCAAGCTTCAACTTATTATTTTTATTATGCGAGAGACGTGCCGGGAAAAATGTTTGGAGTAAGTTTAAAAATTCAATCAAGACGATATATATATATCTGAATGACTCTTTGGACTTTCCGATGTAACACAAATTTGGAAGGCCATTACTTCATGTTTTGCAATTTGACTTTTGAAAAGCAATTATATGTTGTAATAAGATACAATTGCTAAAGTATTTCGTGTTTCTTAGAGATTACGCATCTCCCAGTATTAATATTCAAAATAAATCCGGAGAAAAGTAGGCGTAGAGTAAAAAAACTTTCTAATTAAGACAATTTTGCTAGTCAGCCGTTAACCATCCCCGGGAGACAGTTTACTTAAACCTTTTGGAAGCTTGACCACCTGGATAAGTTCCAGAGGAAACCGCCATCGGAGGATGGGGTGACTAGAGGATACCTCCGGTGGAGGATGGTGCGAAGGGGGAGGAGGGGGGGGAGGGGAGGGGAGATAGGTCGTAAATCGGCGAGAGGGTCCTACGCTTTCACGGGAGGCTCTTACAGATATTATAGGTCGCGGAAAGTTTCGCGCGTAAAAATATCGCGGATTTATGAGGAAACTTGCCGGATTCTCCTCGTTGCCGTGGTAATTGTCGAAGATGTATCGCTGCCCCGTGAATTTTATCTGCTGGCAGGTTGAACACGGTGCTGCTTGCTGCCAGTCCGCTATTTCACCCCTGAGAATCGAGATTCCCACACGTGTACGTACGTATGCAATGTGTCTCACAGGGTGTTCCATGTTTGTTGTATCCGGCATTATTGGCCTTCCTTAAGTGCTCTAATTAAATCTGGTTAAATCTTTTTTTTAGTCCAAAAAGAAATCTGAATCTAATCTATTTCTAAATCTTTTTAAATTGATAACTTCAAAATCTTGTTAAATAAAGCTCAAAATCTAAAATTTCATTAAAAAAGAAAACGTTATAGAACAAATAAAAATTTGAGAAAATATTTTCTTGTTTTTTTTCATTAAAAATTCATTAAAAAATATAATTGTTGATTTATTGTCTACTTGCAATCATTTATCGTTCAAATCGTCAAAGCCTTACCAAGTTTCTTCAGAATAAATTTCATTAAAGAAGCACAATTTTAAATTAATTAATTTGTAGATAAAAATTGCTTTAATTAAGTTAAAGTTAAATATTGGGCACCTTATAGCATTGATGATTATCCTGAATCGGTTGTGAACAGGAAATTGCTTCGCCGCCTGCGGCGTTGTTGCGTTAAGTACGCACGCATACACACACACACACACACACACACACGCGCGCGCGCGCGCGCGCACACAAACACACACCTACGTACCTGCGGACATTTTACTAGTATTGTCGTATTACAATGGAGATAAATGAAGATAAATGAATGATTTTGACAAATACGCATAATTTTTTGATGTTTTTATAAAGATATAAAACATATGTTATGCTATTCTAAAGTATAATACTTGGATCGAATTTTAGAGATTGAGGAAAGTATATATATATATATATATATATATATATATATGTAAAAAAAAGTAAAGAGAAAAAAGTAATCTTTAAATTATCCAGCAGCAATTAGTAAGAATCTGTCAAAAGTAGCGAATTTGATTAGAACTGTATGCGCAAAATAAATATCCACGGATATTGAAAAAAATGTTCCAACGTACAGATATTAGAAACGTTTACAGAAGACCGGTCGATCGGTAATTATTATATTATGCAAAACGTACGACAATGCTTTGTTATTTTATTTGACACGTACAGAAGGTCTAAGAAGATTGAATTAATAAGAAGATACAAAAAAACCAATGATAAAAATATGCAGTTGATCGCCACACGCGGAACAATCCACAGCTGCTTCGAGGAACTCGAGGGCGGTTCACCAGCCCTCCCCTCTCCTCGACTTGTTCAATGTAAATTCCGAACATAGGGGTTTTCGGCCACCGGTTATGACCGGTGGTCGGCTACTGCGGTCATCAATTTAACGGTGTAAGTCCGTATAATATAGCACGAGCTGGCTACGCCAACCCCCGCCGTAACTGCCCGACGGGGGTAAGAGGATTAAGTGCAACTCGCGCGAGTACCACGCGAGCTCCGTTTTTATACAACTTCCCGATATTTTAGCCGTTTTTGCCGGGAGCCGCGTTAATCAAGCCGAGAAATGAATTTAATAACCGCAAGGGCCGCTTCATCGGCGGCAACGGCGAAACGGCTCTCGCCGGAAGGAAAAGGTCCCGTTAAGTACTTTATAAGCGGAATATTTTTACGAGCTGCAGAAAATACCGGAAAATATATTTCAACAATAAGGAATATTAATTAGTGTACTTTTTCGTTTTTTTAAAATAAGCACGATAAACGTATATATCGTCCGTTTTGCGAAATAAAAACATCTCATAATGCATAATGACATGCAAATGCAATTACCACATTTATGACTTTATCAACGTTTATAATTGTAAATATCTTGTATTAAAAACCAGTATTTAAGAGAATAATTCATTTTTCAATGTATGGGAATAATGTTTCACATTTTGAAACTCACAAATAATTAATGGTTACTTTTTGATTAGAAATCAATAGAGATTGTCCTTTTTGTAAATTTGTAAGAAACGATATTCATATAACCTGACGCTACTACAACATTATATAACTGTTGTCAAAACATCCGCAATATTATATACGTAAGAAAATAGTTAAATATTGATCCCCTCTCCCCCCTCCCTCACTCTCTCTCTCTCTTCCATGTTATTAAATATTTTTGTTGTTTCTTGTTCTTTTTACCCCCTTTCTTCTCTCTGTTTATTTCGTACATGCGCACGCGCGTGTTGCACTGTTGTTTTCGAGGAATATAAAAATTAGATTAATATTAATATAATTTTCATGAATAATTTATTAAATTTCCAATCGAAACCAATAATAAATTTTGATCCTCAAATAAACATTAAATTCAATAACTTTGACTGAGTTTCAAACAAATCTCATTCGAGTTGTTCAAGTCAATCGCGATTGCAGATACCACATAACATAATATAAAATATAAAACCCTTGAAAGTTTTATTAAATCGTAGCGTGTTTTAAAATTGATTTTAGCCGAGTTCATCCGCAGAAACAAACATAATTATAAATATGGGTATTACATATTATTAACGGAGAGTTGATTACTTTTTCTTTAGATATTCCGAATCCAATAACTTGCAGTCATTTTTTGAAATTTACATCTTGCGCGGTACACTTAATGCATATTATTCGTTCGAATGCGAGCAAAAAAAAAAATGTTATTAAATAAGTCGATTAAGCAATAGCATCGATTGATCGATACACTACCACCCTCTTCGCTCCTGTTAATAAATCTATTACACTGTATTTTCAGGCAGGAAAAAGTATCGTAAGCACGTAACAACGGCATTTTCCCTATCAATTCTGCACGCGCACGAAATTTATGCTTGCTCTGTAAATTTTCGGGCGAGATAAAGCTGATGAATTTGAAAGTAGGTCGTTAACATTACGAGTTGAAATGAAATGAAATGCAGATACACAGACCGTGCGCTGCATCGTAGGTTCGATCGTATGCACGTGCGATATCGAATTCCGATTAATCGGCCGACTGGTCATTGAAAGTGCCACCGCCCGATCGGGGCCATTAATAAAAGAGCTTCGTGTAACGGAAGGAGGAGGACGAGTCCGCTTGCTTTTCGCTCGCAAGAGAATGTAACGAGAATGACGACGACGACGACGACGACGACGACGACGTCCGCTTTCGTCAACTCCGCGAAAATGAATGGACGCGAGAACGCGCGTCGGGCACAAAAGGACCGGTTGGCTGATGCCTGCATTTCGCAAATTTTTCTCGCCGTCGAGAGGTCGCCCGGTTACTACTTCGGTACCGATCCCTTATTTTCCCTCCCCTCTTTTTTCTCGTGAGTCGCCCATTCTTGCTCGCCCAGCCATTTTTCTCCCATGCGCGAGAGCCGCGCGCGTGGATGCATTCGTAACTCTCCGACAATTTCTTAAGGCTGCAAGCGTGTCTCTGCGATACGTGAAACGTGCATTTCTTGTTTATGGACGAGAACCAGCACTCGCATTCGCGACAAGTAGACAATGCCGAGCCGAGAAAAGAGCCGTTCCGCCAACTCACGGAGGTGAGTTGATTGAAAACTTAAAGATATGAGATCTCGAATATATATTACAGCAAGCGACTTTGATTGCAACCAAGTTATTCGCGCATTTTGTCGCATTTTGTCCCAATATATCTGATCAATCTCATCGCATAACGTACCGTTTTAAATAATAAAAAAAAAAAAAAAAAAAAATCATAAAATATTACACATTCACTTTTTGATACCAATTCAATTCCAGGAAGGATTCTCAACATTTTTGCAACTTGCAAATTTAATTTAAATATGATCAATCTGTAAAATTTAATTGAGCTAAAATAACGTAAATCAAGATCGCAATAGGTCGCTTCTTTTAGTCGCCTCATTAAAGATTCTAGAGGATTCTGCAGCAGGAAGTAAATTTGGAGTTTATTTTGGCTCGTCAGCGTGGAAACGCGATTTCGTTACTCGTTACATCGAGATTCGTATCGCTTGCGGCTAGGTACGCCGATATTGGAGGGTTCGATGTCCTCGGTCCTTAACTATCCTCGAACTTCATCGAAAACTTGAAGCATGTAATACCTTGCGCAGCTGTGAAAGTCGCGCAACATGTGTATAGTTTATAATATTCCTCGGATACTCCCCAATCCTATTTTCCTGGAAAAGGCTTTTGCGTGTTTGAAATTGGAAATGTTATGGAATCTATGCAAATGTGACGAAGATAAGATTTTTTTTTTATCATGATTTGTCAGCTAACTTTGTTAGCGAAGTGTACATGTATAATAATAATGCACATCTTTATGCAAATGTTAAAAATTTCGTCACTTTACTCATCTTTTTTTCTCTCTCTCTCTCTCTCTCTCTTAAAACTTTAATTTAATTATTTAGAAATAGAGCGCAGTCTTTTGTATGAGAAATTATTATACATAAATACATATTCACAATTTTTATTAAGAAATCTGCTAATCTCTCGTGGACTGGCAGATGTGTTGCGCGTTTCCTTTAAAACAAATTATCGATCAAGCTTCTCGGATATATTGATTGAGTGTAGAAGAAGAGTCATTCAAATTCCGTGCGCACCTCGTCCAATAATTAAGAAAAATCGCTCGGGGCTGAGCAGCGCGCGCCGCTTCCTTTTCAATATTGTCAAAGTTACTTAATCCGGGAGCTGTTCAATTACGCTGTGCGAGGGCGAACGGCTGCGTGTGTTTTGGCGTATGTTCTTTCATTAGCCGCAGGAAATTAACCGAGAACGATCGCGGACGCCTCTCCGTTCCCTGAATCCTCTTCTCTCGGAGAGAGAGAGAGAGAGAGAGAGAGAGAGAGAGATGCTCTGGAAGCGTCACAGCGTGACGAAGGGTGAGAAATAATCGGCGAGAGGTCGAATTTCGAAAATTTTGCCGTTTCACGGTCGTAGCAGGGTGTCCCGATGAAAATGACAGCTGGGCTCTCTCTTTTGAGCGGCACGCTCATTTTTTTATACCTGTCGCGACACCCCTCTTTTGCACCGGCCGGCAACCCTTCACGCGCCGCGGGCGTATTTTACTATTCTAAACCCCCCTCATCGGCGACAAGGGGGTGAACGTGACAATGAGTCGGAGGCTCAGAAGTTAAAAGTGTTGAATTTGCATAATTGTTTGCAGTTTACAAAAATGCTTTGTGTTAACAAAAAAAAAAAAAAAAAAAAAAAAAAAAAAAAAAAATACGATATAGACTACCACGCGATGCATCTTATCGTTGCGAGTGAAGTATAGAATGTATTTACTTCTCCTTTTTTTCTATTTAATAAATTTAGCCGAGCTTAATTTAACGCGATTATTTGGATAACAATAGCTTAATAATTTAATCGCAAAAGCAGCTGAAAAAAATAGCTGACTTACAAAAGAATAAATTATAATATGGTTTATAAAAAAGCACTTTTTAGACATGTAGAATCAATTCTAATAAATGACATAAATGGTCAATTTACAATTTTACATTTGCAGATTTTATTTTTCAATCTTAAAATTGGCGATTTTATTTCACTCGTATGTCTATTCGCATGTTCGTTGTAAATTGACGCCAATAATTTTTAAAATAGTACCTTAGAATGCTACAAATTCTGTCTTACTTTACTGTCAGTCTTAATAATACAATCCAAATCATTCTTATGCAATCGTCTTATGCGTTCTGAGAAATTTGCCTATCCAGTTATTAAATTTAAAACTACCGACGAAAGAAAACTACGATCCGAGTGATTTGAGCCGAGGGTCGATGGGAATAAGGATTGAACGGACATCGTGAGAAGAGACTAATCTTCCTGGCGGATCACGAGGGGCGTTCGGCCCGCGGGCTCGCAGTCGAACGTCAAAAATCGAAAACGCTCGTCGATTTTGCTGTTCCCGGACGGGAACGCGACACGGGAGTGATCGCACGCGCTTCAAACCCTCGAGCAGTTAGGCCAGTCACGTGTAGTGTCCGCTGATACGAGTGCTGCATACAAAAGTTTTTCGACCTCTACTTCGCGGGCCGCGTCCATCCGCACGTACATTCACGTCTAAATTCAAACTTATGTACTTTCAAGTACATATATCTGGAGTTACCACGCATATATATATATATATATATATATATATATATATATATATATATATACACACACACACACACTGACGTCCGTACTTTACGTCTACACTTATGACCGTCCATTCACATCTATGGCAACATCGCCACATACCAATGGTACTACACGACCATCTCGTACTTCAAGTTTTCGCCGAATATCCGCAGAGAAGATAAGCCCTACGCGCCCTCTATACGCGTCTACGGCAAATGCACCACTACAATTATATATTTGTAGCAGTATTTCCGCGTGTTCACGCGTGTTCACCCCTCCTTCCTCCGTCCTTTCACCGGCACATTTTCACCGGAACTTTCTCCCTCCCGTCTATCTACATACGTACAATTATTCGTTCCATCTACATTTACGCCCGCACACGGCACATAGGGCTATCCTTATGCCACGGGAGCTTTAACGTCACGGCGCTTCAACCCTCTCATGCGCGCCATACCAGCGCCAGCGCGATGCTGCCTGCCTTCGTCGTTTCTCGAGAGTGGCAGCCGCTCTGACATCGAAAAACAAGGAAAAGCTCCGTGAGCGGTTGGAAGGACACGTACGTGGTGTGCTCTTGCAAACAACGCACCAATGAGAGAAGAGATACTCGGCTCGTCTGTAACGCCGACCCCTGTTGCGCCCACGTCGGACGTCACGCCACGTGGATATGTCTAATTCGTTTCGCGCGTCTCTCTCGCCACGGTCGGGCGTGTAAAGGGAATATTTTCTCGCAAAATAATTTTGCGCCGCGCTGCGATGGTTTCGCGAAACTAATACGTGAGCCACCTTTCTATCTTCCGCTCCCTTCCGTTCGACTCCCTTTCCTCGAATCTTCAACCCGGCTGAAATTGAGACTTGCAAACGATCTGCCTTAAAGATCCCGTTAATTGCGCAGGTACAAAGAGAGAAAGAAAGAAAGAGACTTACAGCGATACTTGAAGCATATCGAAGCGACTTAATTGTGAAGGAGAAAGATAAAGAAGATAAACTGGAAGAAGACAACAAGAGAGTTGCAAGAAGAGATATGCGGTACACTTGAGTATTGAGAATCGAGTTGTTTACTTTGCTTGACAATTCGTCGTTGATGAATAAACATGAATATTTGTTGTTATATGCAATAATGGAATTTAACGTGCCCTAACAAGCTGCCTTTTCGCTTTTAAGACAGGATAAGAAAGATACAAATGAGACAATTGTGGTTAATTTAAGATGAAAAAGAAATATTATTGTATTTTATTGCAATGGCGAGATAATGAGCAAAAAGGCAATTCAAAATTACGAGCTAGCTAATAAAAAATTATTAATATTAAACAATTAATTATTTGATTGACAACATTATTTTTTCAATGTTATCTGTATGATCAACAAATTGTTTAATTACATCCTCGTTTTTAAAATGTGTTTCAATTGTAAAAGAATAAATTTAACGTAATCATGCTTATTATACTTCAATATCAAGAAAGAAACCCTAATTATTATTGATAAGCATATTGTTGTTCTTCCAAGTAATTTTTATCAAATAATCAGTCCCAATTATCACTTAAGTATTATCAATTCTACTTATTAGCGTAATCCATACGTAATATCAGTTAGGCTAAAGTACAATTTTTATTGTGTACAATTTTCTTATTTTACATGAAAAGGAATAATGACGTACAGTTCGATCGTGTCGATCGAAGATTCGATAATAATCGCAGGGAAGTAACTCGCAGATGCGATATGCCCAGCGGCGTCCAATTACTGATCAGTAATTGGAGCAGAATTTCTGTTGAGCTCAAATTTGCGCATCGTTATTCGATCTGTCTCTATGGTCAGTTGCTGATTTCGCTACTCTTAATTAATAAGCATAATTATATTTATGTTTTTAATAGTCATGATTTGAAGTTTATTAGTACAGAAAAGATTACGGAAAGCGGAAAATTATGACAAATTTAAAAATTATTTCACGATTCGTAGAGCAAAAATTATAATTATGTAAAACTTCAAAATTAAAAATAAATATCGTTTAGTCAGATTTACTAATCGAGAGAATTAAATGCGTTGAATTCTTTTCTTCATATAAACAGAGTTTCAACTTGTTAACAAAATTCTAATCAATATAATTAGAAGCGCATTTGATAATATGAAAACTATTTTTAGATAAATATTTATTCATCTTGTGTATTTATATAACTAAATTCTTATGACTTTATTATAAAATGTGTCTTTATAAATAAAATTTTTGTATCGTTTATTTATTATTATTGTTCATTTTTCTTAATACAAGATTACCCCATTAGCTAACTGACATTAACAAATTTAGTATTAATAGCAAACTTTGTCTGCAATATGCAACTTATTTAACACTATAGCATGGAATTATATACAAGGTATCTCATAATTACGCATCTTTTGTGAGCAGCTACAGCAAATCATATTGAGTAGAAAAGTCCTCTATTATTTTGCAATTGTTAATTTATAAATATTTGCAAACTAAAATTCTCCCTATATATAGATTTGTCTGTATCTCTTTTTATTGTTTTAATATATTTTTGGTTATTGAATTAAACATTCTTCTTATTTATTATATATAATTTAAGATTACTTTTAGTGAGATGAGTGTATCACGTAATAATTTTTACCACCATTTTAATTATCCAATGCTGATAGGAAACTTTAAATTATGAATGATTATGATATGCTATTAATTAATATTAAAATATAGTTAAATGTGGAACCAATTACTCAGTTTGTACATATTAATTAAACAATTAATTCGTAATCAATTTGTGTCTGTAATATTTAATTAATAATTGAAAAATTTAAGAATATCGTCAGTAACTTTTTTGTGATACTGCCACATAATCTATTAATTAATAAAAAAAAATTAATAGTTATTTATGTTACGGAGAAGATTGTATAAACAATATATAACTTCAATATTTTACATGCGCACATACATTATAGTATTTTTGATATTTAAATCACTTGACATGTTCTACGCTCACAATCCGAAAATGACGAGCAAATTGCATTTAAATTGGAGAAGGACTTAAAACGCAAGATGTATTCCAAATATTTTATATATATATATATATATATATATATATATATATATAAATATAAATATAAAATAGAAATATAATTATTACTCGTAAATATTATCAAACAACAATTTACAACTCTCATTCTCTATCTCTGTTATGATTTCTACTTTACAAACAAATAAATAAAATTCTCTTTAGAGGGATAACTGTTGCTATCTATTCCAGAAGTTAATTACTATTAAATACAAAAATAATCATATTTCCTTTTAATATTATCGTGATAGTGTTTGACACGACCATACAGGATAACAGCACGAGCCATTGGCTCGAGTTGACTCGAGTTTTGCTACATGAATAATATTATGACGACCTTGTGTATCCATGTGAATAACAAAAAATGCCGCATGCTAAATACCAAGTACTAGTAAAATCGGTCACAAAATATCTAACATGTTATAATTTAAATAAATACGTAAAATATTTATTAAATTTCTATGAATAATAAATATTCTTAATGTTTATCTATTTATTTATTTATATTTTCATTCAATATATATATTTTCCTTAAAAAAAAAAAAAAAAAAAAAAAAGACATTCCATCAATACTCGTATCTCTCGAAGTTTATTGTTATCGCTTTTTCGCTTTTCCTGCCGAGTGGTTCTTTTGTCGCGTTTGCTTCATAAGCGGCTGTCATCGCGGAGTTAGCAAATTGACAACTTGCATGGAAAAGTATTAATGCAATTTTATTTTTAAAAAGTAACAAATAAGAAGTTAAATAGCACGTAGTATAAAATGTTCTCGATATATAATGGAATAATATTGCCGCAAATAATCAGGTCATTATACAGATATTTAGAGACGGAGTATGCGCGCCGAATATGCTTCGACATATGTATGTTAAGACATCAATGAAAATATATATATGATGAAAAAAAACAATCAAAATGCACTATCTCGGCAATGATAATCATTTATGAAGTGAGCGTAACGAGAAAATCAATCAGCATCGCGAAGAAACTTTGGCAACTTTAATACATTTAAGTATTATCAATACAATTCAAGATTTAACATGCTCCTCTAAAAAAGGACACACATAATAAAAATCCATGTGTTACAATTTACAAAGCTATGTGCGATATTATTTCTCAAACTTTTGCTTCTTTATGATTCAAAGACTACTTTAATTTCACATTTCCTTTCAACTGACCATTATTCTCTAGAGCTTCACTCTAGATCACATTCTAGAACTATTAAAAATTCCAAAACATAATTAATAATCAATAGTGACACTCACTGTATCTTTAATATTCATGATTTCTTGATTAGAAATCCAGTACAGAATAGAGAGTAGCAATCATAAACAATGATGTAGTCAATTTTATATCACAAATTTTCTTATATATACTCATACTAAATAACTGGAATGATGTGTCTTGAAGATTTATGAATTTTAATGTAATTCTAATAATACATTTTGATAGAAAGATGACAGAAATATTTTAAAAATATTAAATACACGCGAGAGAGAGAAAGAGACAGAGAGGTATAAAAAGTTTTCTTCTCTGCTGTGTAGGATCTATCGGAAATGAACATCCAGTAATTTTGGGATATTACGTATATAAAATTAATAAACCTAATACAATTAATAAATGAACTATATATGAACTATATAGTGACTTACTAAGAAGTACAGTTCGACGACTGTTTCGAAAAGACAAATTCGATGCAAGATAGGACAGCTTTCATAGGGAATTCTCTTTGAGCTGTTCCTGTCTCATCTAACCGCTGTAAGACACTCTTCCTCGCGTTTCCGTTTCCCTAATTAAGAAAGATCGTCGTCGTTCTCCCGGTACTTCGGTATGACGATGTCGTTCGCTTCCTTGCGACGGACTTTGATGGCCATTAAGGTATCTTAGAGCGCGTCTTAATCCGCATCGGCAAGAAAGTTTGGCGATCATATTCGAGAATTCATTTCCGTACAGAGCTGATTTATCTCTCTGATTACGACATCGTTATAATGATTTTAATAATTTTAAAAGTGTTAACATTAAAATTCTACATTTTTGTTATGCATGGGAAAAATAAATTGCTTTAAAATATTATAAAAAGCAAAATTTCCTAAAAATATTAAAATTAAAATACAGAACTTTATATTTTGCTCATTTAATTTTTACATTTAATTTTTTTCATGTTGTATAGCATGTTTTTATGTTTTTTTAAGTCTAAAACACGTTATTTCTCCCAATATTAAATTTGATCCAAAAAATATTATACGTACCCCCACATTATTTTTTTTTTTGCTAATATTAAATATTGTAACTAAACTTTATGTAAATATAAAAAAAACCGATTTTACATTTTTTAAAAAATGCTTTCATTAAAGAGTAACGATGTGTGTCGATGCGCACGTGTATGTATATGTGTGTGAGCGCGCGCGTGCGTTATATTAAATCAAATACTGTATTTATTTACGTATGTATTTATTATAAAACAAATTTATGTATTCAAAATAAATTTCGTTTAATAAATGTATATTTAACGAATATCAAATGTCATCATCTAAACAGAGATAATACATTAGATGGAATTCATTTCTTGCAATAAATTCCTTATGGCACGATTGTTTTTGCGAGTAGGATATTTGTTGTTCAACGCACAATCTCCCCCCCGTTATTTCACCCCATCATCATCGGGATATTAATGGTTTCGAGCCTGTAATGCGAGCACGTAGAATCAATTCCAACGGTTGCTTGAATATTTTCGCAGCGCGTGGGCATCCCAATTAGTGTTAGGTACGCTCTGATGCTGTCGGAGTAATTATCCCGTAATTGATACGCTGCGCGCGGATCAAACAAAAACGAAAAATGTCTCGAATTAAGGAACGCCCATGCCGGCGTGCTCATTTGAGATAGCTGCGAAAATTATTCCCGAATCAGCCGTTTTGCTAATCCCCCTCCGTCTCTGCCTCGCGGACTACTCCCCCCAAATGTATGCGCGACCGCTTAGGGTGAATTTGCCACGCGGTTGTAGTGTTTCGAGCCTGGTTGGTTTTGCAAAATGTTCCTTGCTGAGTATATAACTCGGTGACAATTTAAGAGCCACGCATTATCGTCGAAGGCTGAAGTCGGCGGATAACCACCGACTTCATCCGAGATTAGGCGGATATTCACAGCCCCACGTTGCTCTTCCGTCCCTTCCGGCTGTTGCTTAATTGCATCAGATATTTAAATGGCAAGTGTTTTTAAAAAATAAAAAAAAAAAACCACAATTTCTACGTATATTTAAGCGTGTATAAAATTGAGTGTTCGTTGACAAGTTCATTGAGAATGGAGATACGATTAAACAGATTATTTATTGCAATAATGCATTTTTCAATTAAATTTTTTAATATTTCTAAATATAAAAATAAATTTTATAAAACATAAAAACCACTAATCTCCAAAAATGTTTAATCTATTTATATTAAACATAATAGTATTAGTTCAGTTTTTAAAAAAATTCTTAATATTTTTTCCAAGTGTCAATTAATATTTATAACAGAAAAGACTACTTGATAAACAAAACTTTTATATAAATACAAAAAAATTTAAGGAATTTTTAAATAACTTGCAGATCAATACCGTTATGCATTAATTATGCGTGAAATTTTCTAACAAATATCAGTAAAAAATATATTATATATATAATAAATATATTATAAATATATATATATATTACTTTTTACAATGTAATGTAACCCAAATTTTACAGTGCATCTCATTTATAAAATTTTTTACAAAACATATTAGATAAATCATTTTAAATTATTACGAAGAATTACAAAGATACACAGAGGACGCACGTTATCGGAAAATTACTCATGGACTCAATAACGGATTTTCATTACCTAGAAGCATAAGCTTTTGATAATTCCATTTCGCAATTCCTTTCTACGATTTCATCATCAGAATGGGAGATAGCGATTCAAAAAGCTTCATTAGACATTCCATGCGCGAGGACGCAGTCGTATGTTGCAAAAGACACCGTACGGTTATAGTACGCGTGCGTTTATCGCCGATAATTAATCGTGGAAGTGCAGCCGAATCAAAGGAATCAAAGGAACGAGTCGATTCGGCACGAGCGTGGATTATACGAGGGGCACGAATTTAATTTCCTCCCTCTGTCTGCCAATATACCGGAGGGATTCGTAAGCGAACTAATTATTTTGCGAGCTACCCACTCGTAGTGGATCGTCTCGATAAAGAAGAGGAATAAAAAAAAAAGAGGAGAAGAAAAACCGGAAAAGAAATCATGAATGAATCCCATAGAAACTTTTTCCCCCCATAATTCACTTAAATTTTACATATGTAATTATTTCAAAGATAAAAATGTCGATGTTCACTTTTAAATTTAATGAATAAATTAATATCACGAAAAGAAAATATACTCAAATTTTTGAAATTTTTTTATTCCTACACTTTAAAAAAAAAAAAAAGTTTTAATTCAATTTAATTTCAATATTCACGAATTAGAATTAACCATAGTTATTTCGTTTCTTCTGAGTGTGGCAATTAAATTTACGACTTTTAAATTTATTTTACTTAATTAAGTAAGAAATATGTTAAATAATGTAATTGTATTATTTAGAGAAATATAAAATTTTTTTTTTAATAATAAAAATTAACACTTTTATTGCGCATATATGTACAATACATATGTAGCATATAGTTGGGCTTTCTGTTCATGGACCAACGATAATGTTTATGTTTCCGAATAGTATATTCAACATTTGAAGTTCATGCTTACGCTCTCTCAAGAAGCGTGTAATGTTTGTGTAACGTTAGTTGCAAGCACGTCATTGCAAAGACGCACGTTATCTCTCTCTGCAAATTTTCATATCGCCCTAAAGTGGAAACTGACTGAAAATAATTCTGCCTTATTCTACGTCTAAGTTTTTCTACAAATTTTTCGATTTACTATTCCATTTTCATTTTCATATCTCCAAAGAAAATGCAACGTTGCAAATTTCCCCGATACGGCCCTGCCAGAAACGGATGGGCGATCGAGCCGCGCAATAAGCGAAAGTTATTTTGCCAGCTCGCGGGGAGAGGGGTGAGAGGGGGGAGGAGGCAGGGGGAGCTCGCGATAAGCGGTTATCGGGGTGTAATTCAATTACTGGATCTTCACAGTGCACTATTGTTCCGTTTTTCCTCTCTCTCCATTTTGATCCCTCCGTCCCCAGAACGATCCTCCACCGACTTTGCCACCCTCACACCCTCGCCAGCGTATAGGCGCTGATTCGTTATCACCCTTTACTCGCCACGACACAATGGCGTTAAACAGGAGATAACCAAACTGATATTGTGGATCTGCCCTCGAGTTCATCGCGGTGACGACAACTTCGTTAACGTGGCATCAGAGGAGGAGAACCGGGGGAAGGGAGGGGAGGAAAGGAGAGGACAGAGAGAGAGAGAGAGAGAGAGAGAGAGAGAGAGAGAATTGTTTATGCGTTCTTGATAATTAACTGATTAAATACGTGGACGCTTATGTCTCACGTATAGACATTGTCGACGCTTCGAGCTAATTAATGGAAAATAAAATCTTGTAAAACACATAATAGCTTAATAGCGTGTTATCCAGATTGGATAATTATCGAATATTAAACAGCTGAATTATTCGACATGGACATAATCAACGGAAAGCTATAAAAAATTGTATAGAAAACATTGTATAGATTGTACAACGCAACTTCTTTTATAAACAAAAGCCTTAATTAAGCTCTAGTAACTTTTGATTAACGGATTTTTAGTTAAAATTAAGAAATATTAATAAATTTTACATTCAAGTAATATGAATGTTGACAAAAGGCAGAAATTTAAAATCAATCTTTAATAGCAGTCTTTATTATAAACTAAAATTAAGAGGATGAAAAATTTAAATCGGATGAAATAAAAGAAAATAGAAATATATATATATATATATATATATATATATATATATATAGTTGATATTATTCTTCAAGTTTATACCGGGAGAAAAATTCTCTTTTAACGATCACAATTATTAAAATAATTTGCGAATTTCTCTTGTCACATTTTTATTTTGGTGCTCTTTGTATTTCATTCTGCCTCTATTTCTATTCTCCTTCGTTGCCTTTTAGATAATATCATAGTGTTAATTGGAAAATAATCAAACTGATAGGTGCCTGCAGTCTTGCAAGTTACCGTCTGCTATCATTGCAACTTTGTTAATGTAAGCAAAATTTGGAGAAGAGAGACGAAAACGGAATAATGAAACGGAGAGAGAGAGAGAGAGACAATGGAAGTCGATCAAAACTTGATGGTGTGAAATTCCTTAACAACTCTTGTTCATGACTCTTGCTTGACGAGAAGTACGAAAAAGGACGAAACACTTAATGATAACCAATATTGTATACTACAGACATGCGCTATTTATTTTTTGGCATCATATATTTTTATATAATTAAATATAAAATTTAAATAAATTCTAATAATAAGAGACGCAAGTATCGACTTAATATGCCTTTTTAGAAGTGGATTTTTTGTTCGTGGAGTTTTCTTCAAGAAATATATTTTCAAGAGATTTATACTACAAACTAAAATATATCAGAATATGGCTGTTTAATTTTAATAAAACTCACAAAAAAAACAAATACAAGAGGAAATTACAATATGCAAAATATTCAAAGAATTAAAAATTAACCGGTATTTAACGATATTAATCGATAATATCAAATTCGCTTTTTGCAGAATTTTTGACAAATACCAATCGTATGTGTCATGAATAGCTTATAGAAAACATTGTAAATTAAGTAATGAAAATAAATTTAAATTTATTAAATTTATATAAAATAGTTAATTAAATTGTCAGTTTAATTCACATTATGTTAATAAGATATTTTGTTATTTATATTGAATATAAAATAAAAATAAAGATTTTTAATAAAAATAAAATAAAACACTGGAAACGTTTCTAATTTAGAACTTAAAACTATTTTTAATGTACTAACGTTGTATTGTATTGTTTGTGTTTAACGTTTCCATTCCAGTTGATAACAAATATATATAAAAAAACAAAGCAATAAAAAATATGAATACATAAACAAAATACATTTTTTTTTAAATTACGTAAATGCCCACAATATCCATGCAAATGGGAGAAGCAAGTCGATTAAAAATTTGCATTAAAAAAAATCTCGATAGAAAGATACCGTAACATTTTTTGCAACGTACTAATTGGCTAAAGGGCCACGATGCTAGGCAGGCAACCAATTAAAAAGAGCTGAGCGTAAGGAAAAAAAGCTGAGCGCGAAAGTTACCTTTATAATCGATTCTCTCAAACGAACTCGGTAAGAGCAAGAAACTTAAGCGAGACTGTCTTCCTTATTAATTATTAATTATCTCGTTCGTTTATTGATGCATTTTTGCATTAAATCTTTTATCTCACGGCTACTTTCTGATAAAATATACTTTATGAAAGAGAAAATATATCTTTTATCAAAGAAACTTTTAGATAGATTAATTAATACTATATTAATTTTAAATTAAGCGTTATTTATTATTATTCTCTTATTATTTTAGATCGATTTCCGAAGAATAATTAATACAAATGACTTAAAAGACATTGTGTCTATTATATATATAAGATTTACCATTACAATTTTTTATCAGACAATATATCATCTTTTCTAAAAAGAAATAAATAGTTCTCATTTTCCTATCTTCTTCTTCGTCTTTCTCTTTTTTTCTTTTCAAAGCTAATTGTTTCAAAATAATCATTTGTTTTAATTATTACATTCAGTTAAAACTATATTTTAATTAAGTAAGTTACAATTTGTGAAAATTGCCCATACAATCATGTTGCATTTAATCATTTTCATTGCCAAATAAATATGAAATAAAAATTTAAATAAAAATTAAAATAGGAAAAAAATTGGAGGACCAATACGTTATATAACAATTTTCTTATTTTTGTCAGTTATACATCGATATTGCCATTGTGTTCTAATTTATTATAAACTCAAATAAAAATTAAAATGTGTTTTTTTTCTAAATCACAAAATAAAAATTAATGAGAGATGTAGATTTATAATTTATATTTAAAACTGATGATTTCATGATTTTGTTATTATTAATTTTACCAAAATCATGGAATTAGACATAACAATTTTTTTATATAAATATATAAAACAATAATCTTGTTTCGTACTATCTATTATTTAATATTTAATTAATCAAATCGAATAAAACGCACAATATTTTCTTATCAATGCATCCATTGTATGTTGCTACGCTTATCGTTTTGACTGCATAAAAAAATATATATATATATATATATATATATATATATAAAGGTTCCTCTCTTACCGATCTGATGGCACATTAATACTGTTGTTATTCTTATCCAACTGCATTGTCTCACTAGCGAACAATTTGTAATCGAGCATAGTTTCCGAGTCTGTTGCATTCAACGATGCGCTTGACGTTTGCACACAGGACTCGAACATTGGATCGTTCCTTCTCGAATTACGCAATGTATGCTGCAATCGATATAAAAAAAAAATAATTTCAAACATTTAATGTCAGCGGCATCGATAACCACCGCCGCTCCGATGCTCGTTTCGCCGCGGATTCACGACGACGGAATTTGAAATTCAAATTTTATTAACTGGTAAATCTCATCGGAGACGAAGAGTGTTCTGTTACGTTTAATTAACCCGAATGAACGCACGAATGACGCGATATCGACGGAGATCCGATGCAAAGGACCCTTGCACGATCAATATTATTGAAATAATATGCTCTGTTAGAAAATATTAATGCAACTTCGTTACTTTAATACTAATATTCTTCAAACAATTTAATTGTATTGCACAAATCCCCTTTTCATTGTTCAATGATAATGTTAAATAGAACTAATTAAGAATAAAATAATAAACAAGAAAGTGAAAGATTGATGTAAACACAAAAATATCTTATAAATTTCAAAGTTTAATTAAATAAAAATTAAATAAAAATGATGAAAAATTAATTAATTTTATGTTATTATCAATATTTTTCTAGAAAAAACGTGTCAATTATTAAAAAAAATTCTGAATTTGTAACACCAAAAATTATTAATTTTACCAAAATTGTGAAATTAGACATAACAATTTTTTTTATATATAAAACAATAATCTTGTTTCGTATTATCTATTATTTAATATTTAATTAATCAAATCGAATAAAGCGCACAATATTTTCTTATCAATGCATCCATTGTATGTTGCTACGATTATCGTTTTGACTGCATAAAAAAAAATATATATATATATATATAAAGGTTCCTCTCTTACCGATCTGATAACACATTAGAATTGTTGTTCAATTCTTATCCACCTGCATTGTCTCACTAACGAACAATTTGTAATCGAGCATAGTTTCCTTTATAATAAATTATAATCCAATATCGCATACATTAAACAAAAGTTGCATAAGTCATTGTTAGACGCAGTATATTATTAATTTATTAAATCGCAAGAAAAAAACATCCTTAAAAATTGTCTTCAAATAATCAAAAAAAAAACTTTCTAACCTTGAGTACCCACATAATTAAGGATTAAAATATTGAACGTGCAAAAGATCACTTTGAGGAAAATGTTATAATCACTCGATCAGATCGAACGTTCTGGAGCGTGAAAAGTTCGCCTACTTACCAGGAAGAATACACTACTAGCACGATTCAAATCGTCAACGCGCACAACACTCGGAATTAACTTTTGAAAATGGAATTCTATCCTTGAAGAATATAGATGAGAATGTACGAAAGGGCAGACGTGGCGTAGGATCGAGAGTCACTGAAAAGTCGTCTGAAAAAGTCGTCTACGCACCGATTCGTAGCGCGAGTTCAACTGCTACTGAACTAGTTCGGACATGTCCGCAGGCGAAGGTCGTGGCGCGATTGTGATTATTGTTGTTATCTGGCGCTAGGTAAATCACACACGTAAACATAAGCGGAAATGTTTCGAGTAACGTTCTTGGACAGATAGAAATTCATCGTTGCTGTAAATACACGTGTACGTACATATTTTTCTCATGTTATACAGGGTGTCCTAATCTCTGTCTCTATTCAGGAGCAGAGTATGGAGCAGAAAAATTGTACACGATGTACATTTGAATTTTTATATCGTGGAATTGTGGAGCGAATTTACTAAAACAATTTGACGAAATTCTACTTCAATTGCATGAGGCGCTTCCTTCGAAAGATCGCTTCTATTTAAAATCACAGTTATTTTTAATAAAATAAATCTGAATTTATTACGGCAGTGCTTTAAAAGAAGTTGTCATGACCGCACCGAACGGACTAAATCCATGAAATGTAAACAATCAGAAAAATTTCTAAATGATTTAATTATTTTAAACCTTGTCATAGAAAATAATAGAAAGAGACACGACTTTTGATAATCTAAGAAGGAAACACATGATACAATTTATATTTCCATTTTAATATTTATTTGCATTATTTTTACATTGCATTATTTTTCGCTGTATATAATATAATCTGATTTTTAAATATCATTAAATTTAAAGTTATCAAACAATTACTCTTAAAATTTTAAATTTGCGTCTAATAGAAGATAACGAGATGCATTATATCTTCATATATAAAACTGTAAATATATATAGTCAATACTACATTACGTATAGTTTATTAAATTTTTGTAACTTTAAAATGAATTAACACACCTGTATTTATTAATATTATTATTTGTAACTAACATGTAACTTCTAATAACTATTTTTTTTACTTTTATTAACAGTTTTATATATTACAAAAGACAAATCGAAAAGACATAGAGTAGATGGATGGATTCGGAATGACTCTATGTCAAGATATTTTTATATCAAGATTGATATCGAAACTTCTTTGTAAAGAGCGATCTATCAATCAATTTTGCAAATTTGTTCATAAAATAATATTATAAATAGTTATAACATTAGAGGATATGTTACATTTAATCGAAATAATCAAAATGAACAATTAAGATAAAAATCTGAGAAAGGCGATATTAGCGTTGTTATTTCAAACAATTGATATATCGAGAGCAAGATGTCAAACTTTTGTTGACTGATCAAGCTACCTGTAAGCGTCCCTCGAGCGTAATGTAGCGCCGGGCGTGCAAAAGTGGAACTAAAACACTCGTAGTTTTTATTGGCAGCGATATCGGATATGCTCTCGCGTCGCGCGCGAACATGGTGGAAGAATCTTTAAAAGATCGGCACGAGTGGGCGGCCATATTCCAGTACAAGGGGGGGGGGGGGAGAAGAAGCTTGGGAGAAGAAGAAGCGTCGAGGAGGTTCCGCGCGTAAACTGATATTCTGTTCGGAGCACCGAGGCGAGAAAAGTGTAGCCCGAGCTTAAGAGGCACACAAAAAAAAAAAGGCGCTTTCCACCTTGGCGAAGTAAGCAACGTCTCTCTGGCTCGTTCCTTGGAGAAGATGGGAGGAGGGTCCGGGGATTGGATTCAAGGACTGAAGAGCAAGTGGCAGAACGCGGAGGATCTTATTTACCGGTGGAGGAGAATCAGTTTTTCTACGGACACATAATCTCTCTTCAGCGGCACCGTCTGCGTCATATTTCATTCCAAATATAACTTTGGCGCTTTGACGCCGTAGGCATATAATTCTTCAATACCTTTACTCCATCTGTCAAAAGGAATTTTTGATGGCGGACCAAATGATAATATCTGTCGCAGTGTAAGAATGGACTTTTTGTATCTCTTATGTCTTACTATTCTCGGATATAATACATCTTACGACATTTTACGACATTGCAAACAGAAATTTAATTATCTAAATAATTACGTATGTTTAGATCTCAAGTAATGCGCGAGAAATGCGAGAAATCAAATAAAGCAAAGAAGAAAGAATAAAGGAATTCACAAGCGATGAAAGAAGCAATAAATGGTAATAACGCATTACAATCTGCATAAAAGATACATGTAAATTTTTCCACGGCGTATATACATTAAGTAAAGACATACTTTTTAAAGTATTTGAAATAAAATGCAAGTTATTCACTCGGGAATGAATGTTATTCATATAAAATTGGTTTTTTCAAGAAAGATATACGGAAAGAGATTAATTAGAATATTTATATAATAAGTAGCCGAGGTGTATTTAGAAGGTAATTAATATTCTCGCGTGAATAGCTAAAACATATTGACACCATCTACTTCGTATAACTTGTGCCTCCTCATCTTGCTACCAATAATTTTCGTAGTTCGGTACTTCAGCATGCAAGGATGAGGGAATAAACTTCGAGGGTTAAAGAGCAAGAGGGTGAGAGCAGGCGACCAAAGTACGCAGTCACTTTTTTCCTTTTCTTTTTTTTTTTTCTTGTCTTTAACGGACAGCCCAGCTCTTCGCTTCTTCACGAGCGAACTGGGTCTCGACGTACGTAGTACGACATCCTTGCATCGCCTTCAGTTTTTAGGTATTACGCGGCGCACTTGACTTCTTAACTTCTTCTTCGGGAAAGTTCTCGACGGTGCTCGAAAGAGGAATAAGGATAGAGCGTTTTCATTACATAAAATGAGACGTCATGTTTGGAGTGGACGTATGCTCTCCTCGAACTCCATGAGGCAAGGCAGTTTTCTTAATTAAATTACTGGTCAATAAGGCAATATAGTGTAACCTTCAAAAATCTTCCGTCATTAAAATTAGTGCTTCAGTAATAACAAAAAAAAAAAAATAATTTCTTCTTCCTTGTTATAAATATTAAATAATATCTTAAGATGAAATTTTTTTAGAGTTTAAAAAAAAAATTTATTTTCTGTATTTCAAATTCTAATAATTTATCTGACAGTTTCGCTCGTCCACTGGTATTTTAAATAATTGATAAACAAATAATATAAGCTTTATTATATGTAATATAATAACGCAAAACTGTATTAAAAGTATCAATTAACGTTGAAACATTTAATATCATTTTTGTCAATATTTAATTTCGTTTTCTCTTTTAGTCAAGAGAGAGAGAGAGAGAGAGAGAGAGAGAGAGAGAGAGAGAGAGAGAGAGAGAGAGAGTCTTTGACCGATGGTAATAAAAGTAAGAAGAAATGGGGAATGATTAAAAAATTATAAGAAAAAAGAACAAGGTTAATGCATCGCTCTCAAAGAATGACAAGAATACCGCATGCACCGAAGGGAATCCGCTTTTTACGCACAAATTTAGCGAGAGTCTCTCGGTCGTACGACAAGCTGCGCTAGCCAAGCTAATTTAGAAATGCAGCCTTAGGTAGCGAGCACCTCTCTTCCTTCATCACTTTTCTCGCTCTCGCGCTTTTTTTCATCCAGTCAGACTATTTTTCCTGTCCACCGTCGCGCTTGTCGCGAGCCAACTTGTTACAAAGGAACCTACGTCGCCAAAGGGCGAACGGTAAAATTGGCTCGAGGAAAAGTTTTGCAGATGCAATACGGTTTTACTAGAAAGAGAAAAGCGCGAACCATTATTAACATTGAGTTGTGCCAACTCCTCTTAGCGCTACCAATGAGGAGGATTTTCTTTCCTTATTGTTGTACGAAAGCTATAATCCAGGCAGAAACAAAGAATCGTTAATGAAATAATTATCAAAAGAAACAAAACAAATTTTTTTTTAATGTCAGATTCATCCAATAGTCTCTTCCTTGCTTAATAGACAAGATTTAACGCCATCGTTTATCAAATTGTTATTTTCCCTGGCAATTTTTCAGAAAATTTATAATAAGCAATAAATATAATAAAAAAGTAGAAAGAAATTAATTTTTTAGCAAGATTTAATGCCATCGTTTATCAGATTGTTATTTTCTTGGCATAATTTTTCAGAAAATTTATAATAAATATAATAAAAAATTAGAAAGAAATTAATTTTTTAGAGAAATTAGAAATTTTTTACGTTTTAAGAAAGTAAGAACATGATATATAAGTAAGTTTACTATTTGTGAATGTAATTTATATGATATCCACTACTTATCTGTACACCTATATACTTTTTTGCATAACAGAAATAAAATTGTTTGCATCGAGGAAGTCACATAAACAACATGGATAATTCAGAGGTGTCTTTTTAATTGATGTGCTTCCATTCGCTATTCACATGTGCCAAGAGTCACAACGAAGTTAGATAGACCGTAAATTTTCAGCAAATTCACCAGCTAATTATTTATCGTGTTTATGTGCCGTTGCGCATTCCGCCAGAATATAGAGGCAATGATTTATTGTATAATAAATGAAATCATAAAATAGTAATCATTTCGGGTGCTGGCGACACGCGAACTTGGACTCGTTACACATTCGACTATAGCGGACGGTTACATAATTACAACGCGGTTCAATTGTTGTCTTTCGGAATTATGCAATAGGTTCTTGAGTACCGACGATATTCGATCGGTGCGCCATTTTAATATTTATGTGCTTATAGAAACTGTCGATATCTCATTATCGTGTATCGCTGCAAAAAAGTAAAATAAGCAATAAGCAAAAAGCAGTATGAAGAAAACCAACAGCAATTCGACAAATTATATTCATCTAGAAACCAGACATGGTTCATCATTTTAAACGCGGCAACACGCAAATTTGACTTTTTATTCTAGAACTGCGATGAACTGTTTCATAATTATAACAGAATTCGCAAATAATTTGAAACAAAACTTCAAGCGAGATCATGAGGTTTCTCAATATTTCGTACAAAATTTTATATCTCGTACATTTTTACATATCTCAATTCATAAGCATTATTGTTATTATTATTTCTATATTTTTTATTATTAATATTATTAGTTTATTAGTTTATTTTAATTATTTCATAAATATTTCAACAAAATAATTTCATGAAGTCTTTTATTTTAGCACAATAAAAAAAGTTAATATAAACTTTAGACTTATGTCTGAGTTTGCAAAATCATGTGTTGAAGAAATGAAGATTTATTTCAGAAAAAAAAAAATAATATGCCCAGATATATATATTTAAATACGGCGAAATTACAATAAGTATGAATAAATATAAAAAATTCGATATCTTAAATGTTTCTTAGAACACGTATGAGGAATTTTATTGTGTCACGTGTGACACATGACAAGCGAAGACCAACACCATTGACGAGACGCGTTGTAAAATCGTGCACGCTTACACTTTCGTAAATGTTGCAAGTACAACAGAGCGTTGAGCGAACGCGTTCCAGAAATGTTTTCACGAGCGGACGGCGGAACGCGGATATTTCGCGCGCGGATGCATAAACATGAAAAAAAAAAGAAAAAAAAGAACAGCAGACACGCGTTAGGCAAATACATTCGATTAATTACGATGGTGGACGTTTTTCAGTCGTAAAGCAAATAGAAATCCGTCCCTGGCGTCATTCCCGAGCCCTGCCGAGCGCGCCGGCAAAGCCCGGTTACGTGTAAAGCCCCGACTCGAACAATGAATAATATTGCGCCTGTTTGCATTTCATCGCGTTCGCACACATTACTAACGCCCCGTGAACTGAACTGTGGGCCCGGTCTTTTCGATAGGGCGGCTCGGCCCGAAGGTTGGTGTGAAATTGCGGGGGGGGGGGGAGGGGGGGGGGTTGGACGGGCCGTGGCCGGGCACTCAAGTAATAACGAAATTGACGCAGGAAACGCGAGCTCGAGCGCGCGCTTATGTAAATGCGAGTGATATGTAGCGGTCGGGGGAGGGTGGGGGAGGGAAGGGGGTGTAGACCAATTAATTTGCTTGGTGCATAAACGTGCAGCGTGCGCGAGACTGCTCTTCTCGGCGACGATGATCGATCGATTTGCATACGTTACTCGCGAACGATCGGCCACGACGCAAACAATCTCGACTTCTTGATTTTCGCTAATAAATCCAAATAAAAAACTGCATTGAGAGATAATCAATTTTACGAGTTACCTCTGTGTAATAAAAATTCAATTGGTTTCTAACATTTTTTTCAAGATCTGTCAATTTAAGAGGACGAAGTCGTCGACAGAATGCTATATTTTTTGTGTCCACTTTGTTTATGCATTAATTTTATAAATTTGGAAATCCTTTAAAAGTTTTTTTGCATTAATGTCTACTATATGGAATTCGTGTCAAAAACGAGAAGTATTTTTTTAGATCTTTTTTTTAAATCCTTCTTATCATTTGCTACTTTAATATGGCGTCCGGAATTGTCAATAAGTTATGTCAATATTTGCTTTTATATAAAAGTTTCGCAGTCTATAAGCTTGCAAAACTGATATTGCCAAATCAATAAATAAATTTCTTCCATGAAGAAACAAGTGCTGAGTCCTTAGGCTTGGATATTTAACGTAATAATACAAAACGTGTACGCGAAAAATTATTCATATGTGCATGTATATAGTAGTTGCTCAAGCTCTCTTCTTGAGCTCTGTTAAAAATTTCGTAAAAAGGATTATAAAATGAATTAAAGGACCAGGAGAAAGAGAAGAAGCCAACTTTGTTTGAAGTTGCTCTTTGTTTGCAGCGCATTTTATGGTATTTTATGCTCCGTAGTTGTGTGGGAACATGTGTTTTACACTTTGCATTCCAATGGCGTACGAAAATATTTTCGTATCTTGTTGCGCCTGCAATTAGGCACGATCGGGTCATTACGCCGCGGCTCCGCGGGTATCACGCGCGGCCGTTTAATCACGCGTCGTTTCGTGCATTAAGTAAATCCGATTACCGGACAATGCCGCGCAAATTCGATTCCGCTGCTGCGGCAACGTAGGAAAATTAATGTACGCCATCCGCCAGCCATCTACCCCCCGGCCGGCAGGTCGTCGCGTCGGCACGTTCGACGTGACGAAGGAAACTGCTGGCGCAGAGGTCGGGGATTTTCCTTCGTTTTTCTGCTCGCCAAGTAGGTCTTTCCCGCCGTCTCTTTCTCTTTGTCGACGCGGCCACTGCCTTCCTCACTTTGCCGACGAGCAATTCGCGTTCTTACTGCTACGAGGGGAAAAAAAAAAAAAAAAAAAAAAAAGAGAGAAGACTACGCGGAGGAGGAAGCGATAAAGGACGGCGGGTGGCCCCTTATTTGCAGGAGCTTAACGATAGATCCGTTTCGCGAACGGTAGCAAAAGGTAATTTACATTCAATTCAGGAAATCCCAGATGTCTATTGGCTAAAGGACCGGCCCGGAGAAGAATACCCGACTACCTACATCGGATATCCCCGGTATCTGCATAATTCTGGCTTCGTTCTTTCTATTCCGCTCCGTCCGAGCCGCACGTCCGGACGCCACGATTCTCCCCGATCCTGCCCGTCTCTTCGCTCTTCATTGAATCCGATCGAACGTCTACTTCGAGCTGCTGCCTACACTCTCTTTCAGCTATCTCCGTACGTACTATCTCTTTGGTGTCAGATCTTATCGGTTAAAGACTCCCGACCCCGGTTTAGATCGCGACCGTAAACGTTCGATCGCCGATATACGAATAGGTCGATCGGGTAAGTCCGAAGTACACGCAATTAAAGTTTCAATTCACCCCTCCCCCTCTCTCATCCCCTCCCTTAATTCTCCTCTCTCTTTCCATTAGACAGCTGCGGATCGAGCCACTCTTCCTCTCTTCCTCGATACCGGAAAGTACGAAGGAACGAGTACCCAGGACGCTTCTATTCAAATATTTTCGCTCGCTCGCTACTCTTTTCTTCAAGTGAAATCCTCTCATAGCCGCCCCCTCTCCCCTCCCCACATCGCTATGCTTCCTCGTTTGCGTCGATCTTTTTCTCTATCTTTTAAAGAATTTTATCTGCCTAGGCGCGGAAACTTCCCGTCTGACGGAGATGTTTAACTTGAAGACGGCAGTCGTGCTGCCAAAGCCCGTTATATGGTGGTATCGATTGGTATTTCGCAAAACATATCATGGCGATATCACGTTATTTTCTCAAACATTTCCAAAGCATACAGTTACAAGTTTTGCAACGATTATGCACTAATAATTTCTCGAAACTGCAAACTTTAAATTAATTTACTGATTTAATAAGAAATAACTATGTAATAATTATATATTATTACTCAATAAATAAATAATTAATATATATATATAATAAATAATTAAATATATATATATATATTTAATTTGAAGAATACAACATGTACGAACGATGCGACATAAGGGTGGCAAAAATAATCTTAATAGTATGATTATCTCTATATATACATATATTTTTTTTTTTTTCTAATAATTTTCATCGTTTGTACGAAATTGTATAAAATACATCATATTTTTATTTCAAACGTTTACACATTTTTAATTACTTTAAGAATTTTTAATTCATGTGCTTTGCTTCTTGGTTAGGAAAATATAACATTTAGGTATATATCAATATAGATATATGTCAATTTAAAGAAGAGTTAAAAAGTCATTCCAACCACAGACTCCAATATTTGGAGTAAAAAATTTAAAAAATATTTTTCTGTAAGAGAGAAGGATAAATTAAATATTCCACGGATCTTATGTATATAAGGAAATATCGCCGGACAAGATTTGTTTTTTCGTGGCATAATATATTTTGTAGTCATCGTAACTTGTTTCGCGCATAATAAGCCGAACGAGATTAATCGAGTAATTTATTTTCGGCGTAAAGTCATACTTATTTGTGCGGATAAGTCTTAATGGCTACGGCATAAATCTCACGTCATAATTAGTAGGGTGGAACGAAAGTGGCTTCTGGGGGGGAACTTTCAGATTTATGTCCTCTTATAGAAGACCCCCCCCGGAGTTATATTACATCCGTGTATCTTATTATAGAGGGTAAGAACGCGTTGCGGGCCAAAAACTTAAAACAAACGTCAAAATAGTTGGCCTCGCGCGACGCACAAAATGGAGGAGAGATTGAGCGGTTTTTTTTTTTTTTTTTCAGATACTCTCGCCGAAGAAGAATTACCGCATGAAAGTCGAGGGAACTTTATGATTTGAGAAAAAAAAAAAGGAGAAGTCAAGAGAGAAAGATGGAACAGAGATAAATCGGCCGGTCGAGCGACAAGCTCGGAGCATGTTCTCTCTTTCCCTCCGGCTGTGGCCTTTCCTTTCGTTCCTTCATCCTTTTTTTTTTTTCTTTTCGCGCGGACAAAAGCGTCACGCGGCACATTCTAATTAGAAAGACTTCTACTATGCCGCTGAAGACAGATAATGGAATCTACAGTGTAAAACTCTTGCGTGCGATCCCCCTTCCCCCGCGACGTAAATCGCGGTCGCTGCCACTCTCGCCTTGCCCCTTCTTCTTGCTCCGGTCGGGCGACCCACTTTCTTAATTGTTCCTCTATTAAAATACACTCTAATTAATATCCATTATGCCTGATATATATTGCTCCGCCAGTAGCGCGCCAAGCAAGAGAGCTTGGCTTTGTCTCCCGTGAATATTTGAGGAAATCGCGTCTCAAGAAATCGCGAACTCCACCATAATGAAAAGAAAAGATATCTTAAGGTAGAGAGAAATAGCTTAAGCAAATCGACGTTATTCTTTTGAGCTTATTAAAGCGCGGTAAGAGAGGAAATTCCACAGAAATAAGACAAGAAGTTAATAATTATTTTGCACGTAAAATTAACAAATTAGTGTTTCTACAAATTATAAATTATTAATTATCATGCTTGAGATTGATTGAAATTTTTAATTCAATAATAATGATCCCAAGGAAAAGTTAAAGATAAACGTTATTCAGTCATATTATAAATATCAATTCAGTTGGCTTGAAAAGCCAGCATACAAATTTTAAACATAATCCTTTCTGCGGCGCACATGTTATGTTGCGAGATTGTAAGATTTTTCTGTAAATGTCACATCACCGACAAAATGAATCATCGTTATATTTACGCGAAAGAGACAAATTGCGTTGTTGGATTGTTGCACTTCAACGAGATATCGTGAAGATAACATGTCTCATCATATAGCAGAAAAGAATCGTTTCAGTTGTTATATGAACCATTTGCTTGAAAAGAGTGGTAGATCAGATTTTAAAAGTTTCTTGATATAACTTCTAATAAAAATGTCTATAAATAAGAGACTATTTTTTGAAAAATTGAAAAAAGAAAATATTTAATGAAATTTTTATTTGCGTATGACATATAAAGTGATACGATCGTACTACTTATTTAAATTTTCTGGAAACTATTTTGTAGTACAGTTTGAACTTTTAATGAAATAACTTTAAAAAGTAATTCCATTTTAACGTAATTATTTTAAAAATGATTTGCATTTTTTGCAATAATTAATTTTCTATAAAGAGAAAAGAGGGTGAATGAATTTTAAATTTAATTATTGATTGAATTATTGATTTTATTAAATTTAGCTATGGCTTTAGCTTTAAGTCCGTTAAAAGTAACACCACGTAATTTGTGAGGTAAGCGATTTTTCCGAATTTATAGATATAAATTCGATAAAAAGGATTATTAGACCCAAGATCTAGTTTCGTCGAGTAACACTCTCTCCGATCTTTGTCCTTTTATTTGCACTTTTTTTTTCTTTGTATTTTTTGCAAACTTTTATTATTATGTACCTGCTCTACAGGAAACTACTGTGAAAGACGAAATCTTCCGATAATGCGCAATTCTGCCCCCGCATTTGCTATTAAACCTGGGGCACAAGATCAAAATATGATCGCAACATATGATCCCCCAGAATAAACAGCTCGTATCGCTTTTTACTTGCCGGCGTACTTTGCACACGTTATCCTTTCTTCCGACCTGTCGGCGCGAGATTACAAGACCCAGCTTCAGCACAGAAAATCGGTTTGTGTGGCTCCGCACCGTTCTTCCTCTCCTTCCGCCAACCTATGCAAACCCACCCCGTTCGAGACTATGTAAAGCAATGCTAATCCGCCGATAAAACCCTCGCCTACGAGCGTACCCTCGTGCGGCGCATTTTCGACGACGCGTCTTCCTTTACCCCGTTCGCCACCATGTGTGTATCTCTACGTGTGTTAGAGTGGAGCAAATGTAGCGCCTACCTTACAGTCACCTACGCTGCTGATGTATTTTCACGTAATCCGTATCCGGACGGGCGCACTCACTCTACGGGGGTAACTCTATTAGATTCCAGGTGAAAGGTTTATCCTTTGCTCTTCGTCATCTGCTTCCTTTACTTTACTTTTTTGTTTTGTCGCCGCTGATGTGGCGTAGCAGCTCGTAAAACCGCGAGCTAACCGCGACTCAGACACCTCTGAGGATAATCTGCTCCCGGCAGATTTCGTCATCAAACGGCATCTACGAACGTTAGATAACGCTCACGGAAACGGTTAAGCTGGGTTTCGATAGCGGTTCCATCGATATGCCGGGGTTACCCAAACGACATGAATGATAAATCGCTCGCGTGCACTTAGCGGATTAGAAACGGAATAGGCGTCTATTTCCTGTGCTCTAAGCGCTCTCAATAGAATGATAAAGTAAATATCGAGAGATCGAAATAATTGTATCAACTCTGGGTTAATTCTGCCTCATAACGAATTGCAGCTCGTATTCATTTAGACGAAATAGTAAGTGCGATTAGATAATGATTTCACGAATCAGATTCATACACAGAAAAAAAAAATTAATTTTAAATCAAGAAAAATATTCTCATGTAAGCAAAAATATTATTTTCTGTATAATATTGTTGTTTACATACACAAGAATATCTGTATTTGAATATCAATATTAAAAGTTTTTCTAAGATTGTAATATTCTTGCTTATATAAATCTTAAGAATATATAATCTTGATCTCTAAATAACTTTAGTCTTGATTTCATTGAATTTGTATTGATGCAGTATTACTTTTGCACAACTCAAGATTATAAAAATCTTCTCTGAAGATTTCAGAAATCAGGAGCAAAAATTTTTAAGAAAATTACAATACTCTTGCTTACATGCTACGAAAATATTAATCTTAATTTAAACTTATTTTTTCTGTATTGTCCTGATTTAATATATACGTAAATAAATAAATAAAATATTTAGTACTAAATAATTTATAAGAGTATCCAATAATTGGCATAATATGTATGTATATACGTGTTAAAATTTATTTTTTTTTAACATAGCGCTAAGAAACCATATTATTTTAAAAATATGTTTTATTTGCTTTACACATATTTATTCATCATAATATATATATATTGCCGGTATCGATACGCGTTTACCATTTCTCTCCCTTTCCCGCTTGCGTAAATCGTACCTAGCGGAAAGGCCGGAAGTAACACGGCCGTTTGAAGAAACCTTTCTCAAAAGTTTCTCCCCTCGTGACACGCCGGTGTAATCAAAATCTAAAGCGCGTCTTCAAGACGGACGAATATTTTCGGCGGGCTTTATCGCGATGAAAAAGGAACGGTCCGCGGTGGTGCGACGAAAAGTTATGAACGTTTTTTTTTAGTTTGAGGCATTAACGAAGGCGGCATTTAAAAGTTGAGACCCGCTCGAAGTTCCGACGCGTAAACATTAAAGCCAGCCGGCTAAGTGGCACCGTTACTTCTTCGCCGAGGAAGTAGAGACTGCGCTCAGCCCTGAGTTCGTTCTTGATTACGGCATTTCTGGCCCGTGCTTCCGAGAGAGAGAGAGAGAGAGAGAGAGAGAGAGAGAGAGAGAGAGAGAGAGAGAGAGAGAAGAGAGAGAGAGAGAGCTTTCCACCCCCGACGCATGGATATGCTCCGGGAAAAATGTTAGTACTACTGAACGTTTCCTTCTCGTGACTTCGTGCTTATTTCCGCGGAAAGAAAAGAAATCGCGTCGGTTTTCATTCCGTTTTGAATTTGAATCTACGAAAAGAGGATTTCGACGCTAAGAAAACAAATCGCCTCTACAAAAGATACTTTTCTCAGTGCCAATCAGTTTCAGATAAATATCGCTTTGCTCAATCGAATATTTGTATAAATTTCATGGATACATGTTTTTCATGGGTACATGTTTTTTTCTTATCTGAATATATCAATATTAACTATCAATTTTGACTGCAATAATTTGCACCATTGAGAACCGTTAGTTCTCCTCTTTTCTTCTTTCAGTTTTTCTCTTATTACATTGGCGTTGAATTTTTTTGTGTTGCCAGTCGAGAGACTTTCACAACGTACGTATCGATTCTTTTGTACAATATTTTCAAAGACATTTTTTACGCAAGCATTTTTTATTTTATGACATCCGCAGAGCAGACATTGAGTCGCGGCTGGTACAAAGCATCTTCTCTCATTCCGATGGCGCGCCATCGGAATTTAATAAAACTCTCGCTTGACATACGTACGCATTCAAGACAGAAATGCAGAGGCCTAAACGTATTCGAGTGCACATACAAATCAACGGCTCAAAATTGAAAGTTTCATCGGAATTTAATCAGTTGATCGATCAATCGATTCCGCAAAGACGCGATTTTACTTCTCGATTCGCCCTGTTTTATAAATTACAGAATCATTTTTGGAAATGATAAATTCATGCAACGTTAAAATTCATTACTATTTTAAATTACGCTAATCAAAAAACAAATAGCAAGTCACACAGAGATATTTTTGCCGTAAAGAAAAATTGTTAATCTCTTGATAATAAAAATACTTTCAACATATATTAAATAAAACCAACGCATGTATGTGAATGTAATTATTGCCACAATATTTATCTATTATATTTGAGAGTAAGATAACTTACAAAGTTATGCTACTTATTTCTTATAAATTTATAATATATGATATACAAAATATACATAATGTATAGAATGTTGCATTTTAATCAATAATCTTGAATATGTTGAATGAGATATTGAGATGATTTTTTAAAGTTACAGTTTTCAAAGAAACCACGTGATTATGATTGTAAATGGTGCCATTTTGTTGATATTTTTTAGCGTTACTTTTTTAAATTGAATTATACAACTTTTTAATATAATATCTCGAGATGTAAAAGTATATTAATGTAAATTTATCAAAAAATCAATAGATAGCGTAAAGAGAATATACAGTTGTTTTTCAAAAAAGTACCTACTTGCATTTTGCATAATTTTTTTCAAACAGCTATATATTTTCTTTATGTCTTTATGATTCGTCTCATTATTTTGTGTATAAAAATATATATTAAAGTACGATGATCAAAAAATGAATAGTTTACGAGATATTTCACATTTTATGTCAACATAAACGACAAAGTAAAATATCACGTGAATTATTGATTTTTTAATAACCTTATCTGTTCTATATTTAAAAAAACTAAAAGAATCATATCGTTAGTATATAAAAAAATGATATAATCCTACTTAAAAAAATGGTGATCATAAAAAATATTGATAGAGTGGCATCCCATTCGTGAATCAATATCACAATCGTGATACTTCCTTGAAATCATACAACCTATAAAAAACAGATCTTAATATCTCATTTAGTTGTCGAGATATTCAAATGTGTTGGTAAAATGCGATATTTTGTATATATTCGCGCATGTGTTGTCTTCTTTAAATATATACTTTCTGTTTTAAGTTGAAACGATATCAAATGATCTAAACGAGTTGTTTTTTCACACAAATATATATGTATAATAATAATAATAATAATAATATATTTATGAAACCTATACAGATTTATAAAGAAGACCCGGTACGGTGAGAAATGAAAGATCCGGCACACATAAAATTGGCCATCTGAAGAAGTTAAAGGCGCGACGATTTAATGGATGGTTAAAATGTGTTTCAGTTCATACCGGCTAGAGTATAGTAACGCCGTTATGCTCACCGTTAACCTTTCGCGGATTATAGGCCCGAGGCTTTAGAACCTGTGCAGTCGTAACGCGCCGCAAAGCCGGCTACGTATAAGCACTGTGGCGACCAACGATGAAATCCGTTTTTCAGCACTGCTGCGAGTATAACGACGGTGCGAAATAAAGATCGTAAAACAGCTCCGAGATCACGAGGAAAATATGTTGCCGGCGGACAACGTACGTCTGGTAAAGGTTCATTAAGCCCACGTATAACATTTATAACCTACAGCCATGATCCATCCGATCTATCTCTCTCTCTCTCTCTATATATATTTCGGAGCTGAGATATATATAAAAGATTTTTCCCTAATAGAAGTACTAATTTATGCAAAAATATTACGAAATATGTCAGTTTCAAAATATTCAAATATTTTAACAAATATTTTGATTAATTACCGTAAAACTTTTGTAAAAAAATATGTGTTTAGCCAACACTCGGTAATTTTTTTCAGAGAAGCATATAATAATAATAATAATAATAATATTTATTTACATATTCGCCAAGTATCTCTAATTTAGCATACTCATTAAATTTATTAGAAATAACAAGAATTACATACATGCTGCTCGCAAATGATGACTATCAGACTTCATGGAGTAACTTACCTGAAACAAAAAAAGAAAAAAAATATCTCATTAAAATGTTATATTTTATCTGTTATTATTTTAATCACCTTTATCCCGCCCTCCTACTTAGTAAGATCTTCTTATTTATTAGAAAAATTATTCTTACGAACAAAGATCTTTTTATTTTCATAAAAAAAAAAAATATTCTTCAACATTTCGATACAATTTTTCTCGTTTTTTTGATAAGCCAACGATTAAGGTAATCTGTTGGTACGCTCAATCGATCACTACTAAAGATGCGAAGAAGCTGCTCGAAGCATAATGAAGGGTAAGAACTTTATTCTAACATAAAAGCAATGACGTAGTCATGACATGGCTTTGTTCGCACGGGCCCAAGTTTCCTCCTGCAACGAACGGGTGGAGGAAGAAGGAGGAGGGGGAAGGGGAGGGGGGGGGGAGGATCTACAGCAGCAACAACAACGCAGATCCTCGTTAGTCGATGGCGGAGGTAATGGTGGAGATGAGGTTCGGAGTTGTGCCGAGAAACTAAACCGATATATCTGGTAGTCTGCGTAGTTTCCAGGAGAGCGAGAGCCGGCACTCCATCTGATAACTGCGTGCGAAATTAATTAATTAATTAGTTAATTAAGATTCGTCGGCGCTGCGACGACGCGGACTCGTCCCCACCTACCGACGCGACTTACTTTCGAAACTCCATTCGGGCTGGGAGATAGAGACCCCTATCTCCGAAGAGGCCCGCCACTTTCTACTTTCTCTCAATATAACGGACGATACAGATGCAACGGCAGATTGTCTCGGAAGTTCCGTGTCGTCGTAAAAAAAAAAAAAAAACTGCACATGCACTCGGGAAATGTTCGCCGTTCGGGGGGGCATGGGAGTGGAGCCGAGGGCGGAGGTGGCGGACAAGCTGTGAGAAGTTTTTAGCATGGAATTATGGTGGTGGACCAGGTGTAACGACGGAAAGTATGGCGGATGGCGGATGCCGGGCGCGGGATGCTTTCTTGTTTCGAGAAGATCTGATGCATTATAGATGAGAGCACGGTACATCTCGGTAGTATTGATCGAATGCATATTTTTCTCTCGCGAAATGTTGTAACCTCGTTGTAACACCGCGCGAAAACACGATTCGCGAGAACAATCGATCACTTAACGTTAATTAATGGCCAAAGTGATGATGTTAATTCTGGTTAAATTAATTTTCCCATCTAAATTCTTTCCTTATACGAGTTTCTCGTTGTCCATAAACAGCAATTTAGTAACCCGATGCTGCTCGATGTTGTGCCGAAAACATTTGATACAATTCGGATTAAACATTAAATAACTAACAAGAACGAATGTTTTTTTGTTAGTTATTTAATATTTAATATTTATTATGTAAAAGGAAAGTTATAGTTAGGAAAGGTATAGTTAGTTTATTATTTATTATGCAAAAGGAAAATGTAATTTGTATCAACTTTTTTGCACCAAATATTTCTGTAACGTAAATTGTAAACTTGTAAAAATATGTGAAATAATTAAACATTATTACATTATCATTTAATACATTCCGTAATTTTCATAGTACAAAATTTTATGTTTTCTCTTTTTTTAATGAATATTAGTAGAAGTATGTGTATTAATAAGTTAATCAAATTTATATATAAAATATGCGATATTGAAAAGATATTTTTTTTCATTGCAATTAATACGAAAGCATTTAATTTACTAAGATCAGTTTTTAATCCAATAAATATTCGCACACCGAGTTATAAAGTAAACAAATATTCTGAAAATGGAGAAGCAAGTGAATAGACCGCAAATACCGTTAAAACGCTAAAGTGAACATATCTCTTTTTTTTTTTTTTTCAGATTAAATTACTCTCACGGGTGGCAATATCAAAATAAAATGCGTCATGTAACACAAATTGCATTTAAAAAAAATGTTCTAAAACACACGTAGTTTTAATTTAATTCAAAACTGTTGCGCTTACTGCAAATTTGTATTTTTTTTTTCTGCTTTAATTATCATTAGAAATGTGAATTTATATAATTACAATATCGGGATTATTACCGCTATTACATTTGCCTTTTAATATTTATAATAAAAACTAAAAAAAAAATAAAAGTTATTAATTTAATAATAACGTAAGAAAATGATAAATGTTTGCTGCTTTACATAATTTAGTTTCCCGCTTTGTATGTACGTATATATAAGTATCTTAGCAGGGGAGAAAAAAATGCGAGCCTCCAAAGCCTCTCCCTGTCTTTCGCTTTCGAAAAGTAAGGATGAAATTAATTTCGCGCGCGCTGACGCAGGGGAAAACGCAGGCTCGATCGACGTCGATTCGCGCGTTTGCTGATGAAGACTATGATGAAGGGCCGATTATCGGCGCCAGACGCGCAAGTGTTCGCCGGTCGAATCTTAATTTACCTATCTGTCCTGGTTTCGATCGATTCGCGACGAGTTGGACGTACGCATCGAAAGCGCCTCGCACGCAACTTCCATCGGTTTGTCCGTGCGCAAAAAAAAAAAAAAAAAAAAAACCGACGCGCTTGTCTGCGTGACGCTGCTAACTGGCATAACACAAGCTAACCTTCACTCAAGAACTCTTTTTCGTGACAGCTCGTTAATTTTCAAACTACGATCGTATTTCGCATCGAAGACGGGAGAGCGGGGGGAAGGGTGTAAAGAGTGATAATTGAAAACGTCAAAATCATCAAAGGCCGTGGCGTTTAACGAGCAATTTCAATTCAGTAAAAATCCATGACGTTTGAAGAAAACAGTTGGTGAACACAGCTCGGCCACCAATATTCTTCCGATATCAAGATAATAATCGGAAGGATCGCCTTTATTTCCCCTCTCCGTTATTCCTTTATTTTTCGTGCAACGTATGCTGATGAGCATAGATATTTATACTCACACTAAAGTTGCAAATAGCGTGTTGAAGTGTTTCAACTCAGAGTTACTCTTCAACTAACTAACGTGCACTAATGATTAAGTTGTCGCGTCTTGAGACGTCTGGGAATAAACCGCCGCAAACGCGTGTTATTAAGCACATATTTGTGCTTAATTACATTACCACTTTACAGGGAGGGGGGGGGGGAAAGGTGGAAGAGACGTGTAAAATGTTGCGACGGCAACTGACGATATTCAAACTTTCAATTGAAAATGCAGCGAGCAATGATTTCTCTTCTGATCTTTCGCGAAATAAACAATCGGCATTGATAAAGTTAAGCGAAATAACAGCCCCGTTGGCAGAATATCGAGCGTGTAAATATGCCGCGGTATGATCGCCGCTCAATTTAACGGCCGCTTTATTCATCGGTGGAATTCGATTGGCCGCATTCACGTGTACGAAATTTTAATTAACGAACCTCCGACTCCTGCATACGCGCGCGCGTGCGCTGTAAAAACGCCCGAATAAAGTTACGGGGCGATGAAAGGCCATTAACCACGCAAAATACCCGTAAACGCTCCGTAAAAAACCACGACGCGTCTGTTGATATATACCTGGCCTCTTCTCTCTCTCTCTCTCTCTCTCTCTCTCTCTCTCTCTCTCTCTCTCTGCATCCATTTAAATCTCTAGAAAAATTAATAAGGAGTAATAAATCAAGAAAAAGAAAGGTCGACTAGACGAGCACACAAGACGTTAAATTAATAGTAATATATAAAAGAAATAATAAGTTTAATATTTATGGCAAACAAACTTTCTTCAGTCCATATAAACCCATAGAATTACAATTGAATAAATAAAGAGTTAAAAAATAAAACCTATATCTTATCCGATGACAATCGTCACCGCAACAATGAAACGCAATAATGAAATAAAAAGTCTTGTTAAATACGAAATACAGATAACAAATAAGAAAATATAAACTTACAATTCAAAAGTACGTTGAACGATGTAAATACATCGAACCGAATTAAAGTAATTATTAATATAAACGATCGTTAAATGTGCATAGTAATAAATAAATAAATAGTTCTTCGAATTCACAAAGAGACAAACAGTATTCAAAAAATTGTTGTCCGAAATGATGCGAAATAAAGCAAAATAGAAGTCACCAAAAAATGTCAATATCTCTTTGCAAATTAATTCCGTTGTATTATTTTTTTACGTGTAGCATTTCAGAACTCAATCTCTTGCTGTAATTCGATTCCAGAGTCCAATATTTTTATGCTATCCCAATCAAATTTGTAATTAAATTCCCAGGTGTTCAGTGATTATTGAATGTCTCGACAAATCCATTTTGATTATTACTAATACGTTCCTTTATTCTCGTTTTTAATTGCCTCTTTGCCTCCGCCCTACATAAAATGCATCACAGTTTTGTACTAAAATAGAGCAATTATCACGATTTGAAAATTATCCTATCAAATGACAAAGGAAGATCTATTATGCTGTATATAATAGGGAGTAAAAATTCTTGATGTGACAGAAAATCCACATATTATCGCAAAAAGTATGTCGAACATTTAACGTTGGAATGTTAATACAGAATTTAAAATTTTAGAATCACAATGTGTGCAGTGCATTGGAACAAAACATTGCTCAAACAGATGTGCAGGCACATATTTTATTTCTATTGCATATTCTATATGAAGCAAGCATTTCTCGTTGTATCTTATAGCCTTTTCTGATAACAAGAAAAAGCGTATTTTTAAAAATACATATTTACTAGTTCTTTTTTATTTTTTACAAATTTGCAAAAGATTTATAAATATAAAATTCAAAATAATATACCACTTGTATATATATATATATATATATATATATATATATATTATATATATATGTGTGTGTCTACGTATTTTTCGCTAAATACCCTCTTACGTGGCTCATAATGCTTTCTCCAAGTCAGCCATAATAAAATCCAAGAAAGAATAAGTCGTTAAAGTCGAACACAATGGGATCCTGCGTCCGGAAGCCCACGTACGAGATCATCGAGAATCGAGAGGGGACGAAGGGAGGGAGGGCGTAAGCGGGCGGAAAAACTTCGATCGCCACCAACTTGAAGGCTCGAATAAACCACAGCAAGCGATTCGAATAAATCGCTTGCTCCGCAATTCTCTCGTCCTCTCCGCCGGTCACTATGAAATTTCAGGATCGGGGGGCTCTTCCGGCAGAAGCGCTCATACACCGAGGAATCTGATATGGGACGCATGGAAGGTAGAGCTCGGACAATGGGGCTAGGTTTGTTGGCAGCGTTGGCCGGCCGCCAGGTACATTGTCCGCGGATTGTACGTTTAGTACGATCGAACTTCTCCCCCCCCCCTCCCCCCATGTGTGTGTACACCATACGCGTGCATATATTATATGCGAGAGCAATGATAGAGAGAGAGAGAGAGACCACTTGGCAAGCGTGCCTAGCTACCCTCTTCGTAAAATAGAGAAGCGAAATTGTTTTCGCGGGCTTCTACGGGGCGTTTTCGCACGGAGGATTTCTCTGGCTCTCGAATATCAATGTTTCTCGTCGATCGCGACGCGATAGCGATCGATCCCCGCCGTGCCGAGGGTGAAATTATGTTCCGGTGCGTGAGATGCGAGTAAATAAAAGCCGGGCGATCTCTCCCAATACTTGATCATCGTGGAGCAAGAAGCAAGATATCTTTGTGATTATTATTATTAGAGAAAAATACGCTAATCCATTACTCCCTGTTCTTTATTTACTCTACTACTACGTTCCTTCGCGAAAAATTTAAACAATAAATTATTTAAATTGAATAAAAGTAATATTTGTACTGTAAAAATTAATACGGTTAAATAAAGAAATTTGAACGAACATTTGCACAAATAACAATTATTGAAGAAAAATGCGTGACGAGACATTATAATATACAATACGACGCATTGATAGTAATAAATAAGAGTTATCCTAATTATCTCTAAGATTCATTATCTGAACAATGAAATGTTACATGAATTCGTGTCCCGTCGCGAGAGGCTCTCTCTCTCGCTCGCTCGTATTTCCAACAAAATGGTAGACGGTCCGTTTGCAACTAAACAGAGGCTAATTTATGCGGTAATCAAGGGCCACCCTCCCCCCCCCCGTCCCCGTCGACCCCCCCAGTTTTCGTCCTTTGTAGATATATGTGCCGCGTACTGCAGCCTGTATTTCACGGGTTATACAACGAGTCCTTTCTCTCGACTCCTATCCCCCATTCTCGTTGTATTTTACTCTCTCCCTCCCCCGCCCCTCTCCCCCTCATCTCTTCCTCCTGCCGCTCATCCTCTCTCTTTCCCTCCGTAGTTTTGCCATCCGGCATCCCCGCGCGGCACGACGTTCTCCATCCTTGCGCCACTCGGACGCGTTTTACATCTTGCATCTCGCATTTCTAGGCGAAGCAACACCCGCCGTGAGATCGAGGACACCTGTCCCCCCCCCCCCCCTTCCCCTACCCCTCCCTGCTCTCTCTCTCTCCCGGAGCGGAGCTCCGCGAGCATACTTATGAATACGATTACCGGGCGGCGTTTATACGGACGGCGGGCCGATCGTAAATTTCAGATTCCGCAGTTATATGACCGCGCGCGTGTGTGAACGCTCCGGCGAAACGGCACGGAGACGATCGCGATGGCGACGATATGTCCCCCCGTGGGTAAAAAAAAAAACTCGGTCACGTGAACGGCAATGGAGTTTAACGTCGTAGAAATTGCCCCGTCTTCATTCCACCGTCCAATTCTAACGGGGGGGATGTCTAAAGGGAAAGGGGTAAGTTATCTTGCTTACATCTCAACAATTGCGGCCAGAACAAGAAGTAATCGATAAATTGAAAAAAAAAAAAAAAAATCTATTGAAGTATTGAGAAAATTGATAGTTTTTCTAAAGAACTAAAAGAGAAAAGGTATAAATATTTTATCGTGAAAATCTGAAACCTGGAATAATGTAATAGCGCCTGCTTCAAAAAAGTATAAGTATTTAATAATTAGAAAAGTAATAATTTTTTTACAGAAAATATTTGTTTACACAAAAAGATAACAGGAAAAGGATAAAAAAAAGTACTTTAAAAAAAAAATCAGTATTTTATTTTAGAAATGATAATGAATTAAGGTAAGCATAAGTAGTTAATGAGTAATTTTCCCACTTTTCCAGCAGAACGTTCTCTTATCTCTATAAGTTTAATTTCTATATTTATTATGAAAACAGTTTTATACTCACATTATACATTGAAATAAAGGTTAAAAATAACAAAAAACGTAATCTATTTACTTTGACAAAAAATAACTTTGACTCCTCAAATCGCTGACAGTACATTCTCGATTTTGATTTGTCGTTGTATGGAACATGATTAATGAAACGACATTCCTATTACCAACATTTTTTTTTTTTAGACAGGGAAATAAATATCCTATTCCTTTATCGTTTATCGAATAATTTAAAATAAAAAAAATCGTCTAGATTTTCAAATTTCCAGGGAATTTGCGAAGGATTAAATGAACTCTTGTTTCATGTATATCATATATCCTCATTTATATACGTGCAAGTAAGGATATTAGATAAATTTCAGTTTTATATGTGCATAATAATATGGATCTTATCGTTTAAGTCGCTTTAAATTGTTTCGAATCCAGAATACAATAATCGTAAATGTATTCCACATTACTATAAATATAAAAAAAAAAAAAACGGAATAAATTGAAACCAAAGAAAGTAAGAAAATCAAAAGAGAAAGAGGAAGGTAATAAAGAAGCAGACTATTGCAATTAAATCGATAAAGGATCTTTTAGCTAGATTAAACTAAAACCGCTCAAGTTTCTCTCACACATTAAATTATGAGAGAAACTGGTGAGGTAAGAGGAATTTGGTCAACTTTTTTATTTCGCTGTAAAAATCAACGTGATGTAAAAGTGGGATGTAAAAATTACGATTCTTGTTGCAGGAATAATTCAATTTGTGGGGAGGGAGGAGGGGGGCGGGGGGTTCGCGAATATGGTGGATTACTTGGTCGTACTTTAGCAGAGTTGAGCATTTCGGCAGACGAATAGACGTCCTCTTATATATTCTCTCCTAGTTGAGAGATCCGGTCCCTAGGCGCGCTCACCGCATACCACGATTAACTAACTGGCGGAGTAGCCGCTAATTGCAAGGCTCCTTAATAATTCGTGGCGCGTGTTCGCCATCTCGGGGGAGCTCCATGCTCAGCGGCCGCGACGTGCAAGGCGATGGCGCAAGAAGGGAAAAACGACGAGGATTTTCCCCGGGTGGAAAATACGTGCTCTGTCACGACGAAAATCTCGGAACGTCCGGAAGTTCATGGCTACCATCAATTACGAGGAGTCGGCGGCCGCGGAAGGCACTAATTCGTTGGAAAAGTCTAAAGCGCGTCGAGCCGTTTCCCTCCCATAAAACGAAGAAATAAAAATGCAAAAATGTAGTGTGAGTGTGTACGTAATCGTGACGCTCTCGTTGTTCCCCGACGCGATCGTAGTTTACAGCTGACTTTACTTTACTTTCGTGAAAACGTAGAGCTACAGGCACGCTTTCAACGCGAGCGTTACTTTCACGAGCTTTATATTCTCTTCTTACAACCCCCTGTCGCCGCACGCTGAAGTACCTTCCTAATCAAATTCTGATCAAACAAGTCAGTCGCTTTCGGAGTCGCTAATGAATTTTTTGTGATTTCCCGTTGCTGAAATGACTAGTTTCGTTTTACATAAAAATGTATGTTCGGGAGAAACTTGACGAATATAAATTTCGTTGTTTTTTTTTTTTTTTTTTATTATAAAACTTTGGTCCATTTTATGAACAAAGGAGATTGGCAAATTCGCGAGCGCGCGGAAGACGATTTCGTCGGCTTCAACCGGGGGCGCAATGGGAGGGGGGGGGGGGAAAGGAGGGGCTGTGCTGTCAGCGCACCTAGCAGTAATTAGCCCCATCTGTTTCCGGTGGGGTTCGGGGTGCACGTACGGGAAGTACCTTACCTCGAACTCTCGCGTCTTCACTCACAAACCCCCCCCCCCCCCCGTGTGCTGGGTATCCCGAAAGCTGTCGCTAAGACAAATTTATTACGTGCGTATCTTCAATTCGAGAATTAATGAGCGCGAATGTCACACCACGTGTACAATTCACGAAAATAATATTTCAATGGAGTTTCGAGACGGCGAGTCGCTTTGCGGATTCTGTGAGAGATCTTAAATATTGAGACAATGGGAATCCTCTTTAATGTTACATACACATTTCTAATAACTTATCCTAAAAATTTTCGATATTAAAATCAACCTTTTCAAGTATATTAAAAAAAGTAGTAGAATCCAATAGAATTATATATTAATTAGCTTAATTATTAGCACGACGAAAATGTAATTTTTAATCCGCGTTCTTTTTTTTTTTTTTAGCAGTTGATATAATAATATTCAAGAAATATAGGTTTTTTTTTTTTTTTTTTTTTTTTTTTTAATCATTTTTCTATTACACCATCCGTTCTCGGATGCTAAGCAGCTGTCAATGAGACTCGGAGAAGGCGTTATGTAAGCACAGAAGTAAATAGATCAGTTTCGCAGCCGTACAAACTGTCGACATACCAAAGCAACACTTCGCAGGCCGTTCGCGCGCCACCTCGTCGCATACCAATGCACCCCGGCAGGCTCGGCAGCCGGACATACCGGAAGGCCGGATACCGGATCCACAGACATCCGGGCAATGTCTATCTTTCCGGCGGGCAGACCTCCGACAGACAACGAGCTGAAGCTCGCTTGTGGAATCCTGAAGCTGCACCGGTGCCGCTATATAGCACGACAACTGGGTTGCGCATGTGTGCGCAAAATACAAGTTAGTAACTAAATAAAGCTGGCAGCGCAATATTGCAGGAGAATTTGGCGCTAGAATAAATTAGACAAAAGATTTTTACTTTCCTGCAGCTAGAATTAATTTTTTAATCTAAAAGTTTTGTTGTTTGATGATGTTTTATATATATATTTATATATATATATAATAATTATTTCATTTATATCATGATAATTTATAATTGTTTAAATAGAAATGTAATGTCATAATCTTTGTAATCTATTTTCAAATCTTTGTTAAAAAATGAAAAAATCTAAAATCAAATCTACTTTAATCGAACCGATTGAAGCTAATTTAGAAGAAGCGATTTTTGAAATGTATATACACAAAAAAAATTAGTCTTGAATCAAGACTAAATGTTCTTATACGTAAGCAAGAATATTATAATCTTCATATAGAAGACTGAATTGAGTGAAAGTAATACTTGCAATCAATATTCAATCAAATCAAAATTTTTAAGAAGATTATAATATCCTTGCTTACATATGAGCATATTTGTCTTGATTCAAAATTAATTCTTTTTGTGTACTGATGACTTAACTGTGCATCTTGTTTTCATTCCACGTAAGACTTCGCTAACATTTGTTATATAAGAAAAGAAGTAAACAATGCTAAATGTGTTTCAGTATTTTCCTTAAATATCATATATCTATACTTGAAATTATAAAAATATGATTTCCAAACTATGGTTTTACTCTCGAATATTTCATTCTTTTCACAAATTTTTCTTAAATTCAATTAAGTTCAATTTTGCTCTTCAATTTTTTTCTTTTTATTTTGCTATCAAATTTAATAAGAACACCAATATGAGCGGTTTATATAAAAATGTCAAATCTTAAGCTGATATTTCATTCGTCGGACAGCAAATTTTTTTAAACGTGTTGGTTAGCTACACCAAAATTTTTTAGGTCTCCGCAAATTCTTTGTCTTAATCGTAAATAAATCAGCACGTTAAAAAAATTCTGTCATATGACAAATGAAATATTAGCCTTTACTTCTTTCGTAATATCACCGTTAAATTGATCTGTCATTTTCCCGCGACTAATGCCTCCTTGTGACGTGTCTTCGTGCCAAAATGGGAAAGTCGAATCTCTCGGATTTTACGAAACATGGTCTGGTTGTTATCAACGAACGGCACGCATTCGACTGGGCTCACCTCGTCAAAAGGGATTCCCTTCCCCACATCGCGTATATATCCTATGATCCAACACGTCTATCTCGAAATTATCTTCAAATTCTCTCTTACGGAATTTATCTATATATTCATATCACCGAATACATACGTAGGCTACGTCGCTACGCTTTCATCCAGAACTTATGAGTGAACTAAATAAAGTGAAGTGGATTTTTCTTTATATACCGTTGTAATTTCTTGAAACGAAATTAAATTCTGCGATGGATCGATAGAAGAATTGCTAGAATTGTGTCTACGATAAGATTTTTGGCATATGTATATATATTAATAAATGAAGAGGCGTATATTTCGAATATGCCTGCACCAGATGGTATTAATAATCTCGTGTATATACCGCCACAATTTGACCACCGCTTTATTTTTACTCTCCCTTCAACCCTCCCCTACCTTCAATCGCGCAGACCGATCAAGCTTGTGTTTTAATCTAGACTTTCCCGGTTGTGAGGGGATGAGGGAGGAACAAGAGAGGGAACGATCGAACGAATGGCGCGGAATGTTTTAATCTAAGGTTCGATGTTATTCGGCAGGTTATCGAAAGCGAATGTCGGGAACAGCAGCCTCGGTTCATGGGTTTTCAAAGGTCGAAACTGTCACAGGAACAGCTTCATCGTGCTGCGGTTGCGAAAAGCGTAAAATAAATCGCGCTTCTGCAACTGTTGACAAATTATTTATAAAAAAAAAAAAAAAAAAAAATTGTATAACTGTTAAACTTATACATTTAAAAGTGTCATACATTTTTAACTTACATTCCGATTGCATATGTCACAAGAATAAAAAGTGTTAAAAAGTAGAGAATATTTGATCTCTTTAATACAATTTGATCTTACTCGATTGAATGTTTTCCAAATAAAGGAATATTTCACTAACTTATGCGATTTAAGATATTAATTTCATTTTTCTTTCTTTAACTTTTATAGAAAAATATTTAAAGAAAGCTAAAATAATTTAAACATTTTTGAAATTTTAATTATCATTTTTATTATGTATTTTAATTCAAAATATCTGGATGGAGGAGCTTATAATGAAAAATTTAAAGCTATTTTCTGCGGGAAAGGATTTTTCAATTTGAAGACAATGTACGCGAGGATTCTTGAAAGGCGATAAGCGATACGAGCTCTATTATGTCAAACTGAAGAGTGGAAACACGCGAAGCACGTGGCAAATAAGTACAAAAAGCGATAATGTCTTCTTAAAGATGGTTACTTTAGACTTGCACTGTATCTAGTTATTTGTACATCAAGACTATATCTTTATAATACGCTTATTAGAATGTTTTTGAAAATTTCTAATAAAAAGCAAAAAAAAAAAAGCTTTTGAAGTAAAAGTTATATTTAAGGCTCGGTTTTCTCGCTGCAGCTATATTGAATTATGATGTCAGAAACGAGAAATAACATGCAAAAAGTTTCTCGCGCCGTATTAATTTTATTTATCTTTTCCTTAAAAACGTGAATATATTCATATTCTTAAACTTATAAAAAATACCAGAAAGTAAGAATGTCTATTCTATAAATTACGTAAAAGTGTAAAATAATTCCTGAAATAATGGTCAGCTATCGGAAACAACTATATCTAGTAATAAAAGTTTGATAATAATAAAAGTTTGTACTATTATTTCAAGAATTATTTTACGCTTTTGCGTGATTTATTAGATAGATATCTCATTTTCTGGTATTTTTTACAAGTTTTACACAAGAATATAAAAATATCACGTTTTTAAGGGAAAAGTACAAAATAAAGCTACACAATGATACTTGTTGCATGTCACTTCTCGCCTCTGTCGTCATATAACTCATGTCGCGCTGCGAGCCTCAAATCAAGCCTTAAACATTCTAAAATTATTTTATTATTTCATTTTATAATTTAACGTCGAATTTAGTGGTCGTGATGTACGAATAGAATGCAATGCGTCTGACTCGGAAGTAACTATTTTCAAGCGACAAGGCACTATTGACGTCTACAGTCTAGAATCTGCGATAGCATCGCGCGCAATAAACGACGTGATAAAAAAACGCTCGCAATAAAAATTTAATGTTATGAGCAATTGTATTTCCTTTTCTCTCTCTCGAAAGGAAGGAGAGGATGCTACGACGCAGAGCTCTCGAAATAACGAAAAGGGTTTCGATTGGGCCGCGCGTGCATGGTATGGAAAGCGCAATCCGCATTGGCGGTAAAGTACTCGTGTCGCTAGAAAAGAGTTATCCGTATCCGATAAGGTTGTGAAAAAAAAAAAAAGTTACGACGCGCGGAAACCGCGCCATAAATAATCGCAAATTTTTGCACGGATGCCGCCGCCGCCGCCGCCGCCGCCGTCGTTGCTGCCGGCATCGCCGCGCCGTAACCGTGAAATATGTTTGAAATTTTAATACGCTTCGGGGATTGGAAAGGGCGCACGCTCGCGCGATACGAAGGTAAATTTTTTAATCTGCAGGTCGACGTATTCCAGCGGTTTATCGGATGCGCCAGACGGAAATATCAAGCGGCTTTTTGCGCTCGCTCGTTTCACGTTCGACGCGTTTCGGTAGGTAGGTCGTCGCTGCTCCTGGGAGAAAAGAGCAGCTTTATCGAGCACACACGCTCGTGCTCTGTGAAGTCGGACGAGAAGCACGCGATGCTCTGCTCGCCGTAAATAACCGCGCGCGTTTCGTCGTCGTCGCCGCCGAGCCGACGACTCTGCGCGGTGTAGTCGAGCTTGCAATCGAGTTTTCGGCCCGCGCGTGTTTCACACATCTGTGCTTACGCCGTAACGCGCACTTATACAGGTTTCCTCAAAAGTATGGGTACGGTCAAATAACTCGTCAGAGATGTATTTTAGAAAGAAAATGTTACAGGGAAAGTTGTAGTGCGTATTTTCAAAAAAATCTATTTACTGATTTTATTAGGTTGACTTTGAGTGTTGTTGCCAAGACTCAGTATGTAGAGGCCAACTTTGTTTTTTAAATGAGAAACCCTATATTTTTGATTTCCATACTTTTGAAGAATCCTGTATATACCACGTATGTACAACATACATGCACGATAAATTACGACGGTAAGAGTGGAGGGGGGGTACGTCAACATTACGCTGTCTATTTCTGATAGATTCTCGTTGCTCGCGGGAGGCGTGACCGCAAGAAATTCTACGCAAGGATAACGCAAGAAAAAGACGAAGAAAAACATTCGACCAAGGGAAATGTTGAAAATTTCGCATTTTTGCTACGCTCTAATGTAACTTGTAAACGAGCAACTTCTTTTTCAGAAATATAACATCCCCCCTTCCTCCGCGCAGAAATAATCATACACGCGGGTATCATTGACTGTTCTCTTTACTCTATGCCTCGTTATTATTTCATCGATTTGGTAAACAACCAAGGCACAAATGTTTGCTAGAAAGCTTATGCAAATTTAATCGGCCGATTGGCGATGTCGCTCTGCTACTGACGCACACCGTTCTGAATTACTTTGATACAACGCTTCGCGACGCACAACATGAAATTACAATGGAACAATGGACTATCGATCCTTCGTATCACATTATTTCCCGGCAAATAACTTTCTCCTACTGTTATGTCCCGGTTATGTCAAGTGCGAGGTGTTGCGAGGGAGAAACGTTTCAGAAAAGAGCAGGATATCGAATTCTTTTCCTTGATGGCTGAAGAGAGTAAGTATTAAGATATGTAATATGATATTTTTTTTCTTAATTTAGACACGCTTTTGTGCTGCCGCATTAAACTCAATATCTTATCCTAACAATAATAATAACAAGCTGTACATTCTAATTATACAATACTCCTTTTCTCTTCTTTATACAATATTATATTATAAACTATATTATAGATAAAAATAAAAGAAGTTCATTTTCAAAAATGTTAAATTATTTTTTTTTACGCAAATTTAGTAAAAAGATAAAAAAACATATCCTAATATACGTAATTTTATTTTCTTAGAGGAAGTTGGAGGAAGCCATAAAAATAATTTTATATTTTATGAAACGATTAACGTTAAATGAAATTAGTTCGACAATTGTAATAATAATAATATTGCGTATAAAAAGATTTCTACTTTGTATTTTGTTTGAAAATTTTATTTATATGTATTATATAAAAATCACCTTTTACTTTAAGCAAGCCATATCAATCAATGGAATTTGACATATATTTGATATATATTGTTGCTTTCTTCTCTTTTAAAAAGAAAACGAATGCTTTTATCTAATCCAATATAGATCTTGTTTTTGAAAGCTGTTCTTATATGAAATGTACAATTAATTTTCCTGTAAGTTTTATCGCTATTCTAGATCTAAAATTGGCTTCTGGTATGATTGCTAGAAGTTGAAGTTGAAATATTGACATCCTTCTGTGTTATAAATTATTGCAATATTAAAAGTTCAAATCAACATATCATTTATAGAAAATGTTAATTTTTTTAATAGAAAATATATGTTTTCAAATGGCTTTAGATTAATTTGAAAGAGAGAGAGAGAGAGAGAGAGAGAGAGAGGGGGGGAGGGTAAAAATATTTCCTAAATATCTCCCTAAATAAATTATTTCCTCAAACATTGCTATATTAATCATAAGTCTAATTAATTGCAAGTCTTGTAATATAGGCACGCATTTAACGCGAGTTAATTATAAATCATGAAGAAATTGTCGAGAAACAAAAAACGCATCTGCGTTACATCGCTTTACAATGTTCACATTTCTTAGCTGTAAGACACACTTGAAAAAAACAATTAAGCAACGTAAAAATGAAGTATTACCGAAAAGAATACACTTTGTCATCTATCACATTTAATTGGAGTTCATTTGTTGAAAGTAGTATTGTTTATTTTATTATTACTTGAAGTTAAATGTTGAAATAATATTTAAATAATTTTCCATTTCAAAAGGTCTCTCTTATAAAAGTCTATTATTAAATTAAGCTGTAAAACAGATTGTATTGTTATATATATTTAAATTTCTAGCGTTCGATTCTGCAGTATTTCTGTTTTCAATTCGGACGGTCGACCCATTTTAATTGCGGGGCGTAATTTTAATTTCTGCTAAGAACAGATTGAACTCTGAATTCATCCAGAAGCGCACCTCGGACAATCCCTATCCTTTCCAGGTCATCCCTTATGCGCATCGTCTGGTCGCCCGATTTCACGAACAATGAACCAATGAGATGTTTGCAATTCGACATGCAACGTGAGAAATATGCGTTGAGCTTCGACCGTTACTCGTGCAAACACCCAATTACTCAGCAAGCTTCAGTAATGCGTATGCGATTGTTAGGTAAGTAATGGCATATTGCGCGAAAAGCATAAATCGCATGTACATCCGAAATAGCTCTGCCGCAAAATCGTCGGAAATACGGGGGGGAGGGGGAGGGGGTAGTTTTAGGAACTTAGCGATGCTTTGCAGCGGATATACGCGATAACTTTGTGCGCGTGATTAGCCAGGTATTATCTCGGTATTATCAAATTTTCTTCGCTCAGCTAATAACGGATCATTATCATTTTGTAAAATAACGAAATTTGACATCATGACATTTCGTTAATTTTTTTGAAATGTGCATATAGATAATTTATTATAAGAGTAAAATTACTTATTGTTTAAAAGCGAAACTTTTTTGTTTGGTATATATTTTATATACACATACACATTTTGATTACCGCAAAATTTTTATAAACTAAATCTTTAAACAAATTCATCAATACTAATTTGTTTGAAAATACAATTTTCAAAGAAATTTTTTTCACCATTTGAACAGTGACGAGGCTCCAATGATAATTTGTACAAGGACCTTTCACCTTATTTACTTTGCCTCGATATATAAAATTATCGGAAATAATTAAAATTTTTTTTTTTTGCGACAGCGCGCGCGCGCGCGTCTGCGAATGATAATTGTACAGCACGGGAATAATAGCATTCTGAATCAAGAATTACGCGCTTCGTGTGCCTTTAATCCGAAAGAGATTTAACAGCAAGTGGGGCAATGCCGTCGCGTCGCGTCGCGTCGCGCCGCCACCACCACCACCACCACCTGTGGGAAACAGCGGGATTTGGCGCGCACCAGAATTACGTATTTACGGGGCGAAAGTCGGAGGGTTCGGATAATGTCGTTTAATCCCAGAGTCCCAGGATACGAAGGAGAGAACTCACCCTGCGGCGCGAGCGGGGTCGTCGACGCGGCAGTTCCGCACGGGCAATTGGATCTCCCCATCCCCTCCCCCTCCCCCCGCCAAGGGTGTGGTGGGCGAACTCTTCCGGGTCCGCGAAACGCTCTTTCGAGGGCTGCCGAAAAATATTGATAACCTTGGAAAGGAGATTTCCATTTTGCACATAGATTTCCGAAGGGATTGGATTACGCGTCGTACAAAGTCGCGAAACGAGAGCGGCGGTTTCGAGTAAGATCAAAGACGCTCAATCTGGTTCACAGTGGAGGTGTTACGCGAATAATGTACCGCTCAAAGAAACTTGTTGTCGTATATGGGTTATACATTTTCCTTCGTATACGGGGATGATAGTGTTAGCTCGTCGTAAATGAGAAACGACAGTGTCTTTTCTATAGATATGAAAAAAAAAAAAAAAAAAAAAAAAATAACAGCACTTTTAAGGTAACGTTTTTAGCAAAAGTGAGAACAATTTGTTAAAAAAAGATTATTTTACAAGTAAAAGAAATGATAGATCTCTATTTAGCAAAAATTTGATACTGATAAAATCCTTTGAATAATTTTTATATATTAGTAAATAAGTTTTATAACTTTTATTATCAATATCAGGTATAATAAAAATTATTATTTAAACGAACTTTTGTGCTTTCCTATAACGATTAAATCAAGCTAATATGAGCTAAAATAAAGAATATATTTCTCCAATTCGCCATTTCTTGAAGGAGATATAATAGTAAAATGTTACTTCCGTATCAGGTAAGCTATCGAAATTTCTTTTCGCACGCGATAGTATTTACGTATTTCGCGGCACGTAAGATGCCAGATAAAGTTGAACTCAGCGCAAAATTGGAATTCATTGCCATTCCCCCGAAGGTGTCTTTATGTTCGAAAGCGCGACATGACAAAAATGTTCCCTCCGGCGTTCAAAATCCGACGGGGCGCAAGCGGCAACATTAGCATTACAACTTTAGACGTGAAGAGCATTAAGAATATGCAGAATCATTAGCCGTGCTAACTTTCAAGAGGAAACTTTAGAACACCGATTTTCTCCGTTCAAGCAATATCAAATGACCTCTCACTCGCCGTTATTTAACGGCGAGTAGCAGCAAGTTGCGCTACCTCCGAAATAAAACTTCAATGCATTTTGTATCGGATAAAACAGAAAGTATGCCGATAGAATATTTGAAACAGTCTTTCAGAATAATTGTATTATTTTTGCAACGACATCAGACTTTCTCTCTCCCATAGTGTCCCAAAATTACGGAATGTCATTCACATAATTTCATTGACTGGCAAATTTCTAAGGCGAAAATGTGAAAGCTCTGTAATGATTTTTGAATAAAAATTATTTAAAATTGATTAATCTGTTTGCGGAAAGTCCGCATATATTTGTATAACAGTAAAAGTACTTTCGCACACTTCATTTGATTTTATCGATTTGAGTTTTAATTGATAGTTTGATTTGATTATAATTCCATAATATTATTCTTATTATAATGTCATAATTTAAGTAATCGCAAGTAAATGAAATAAAGCTTGAAAGTAATTTTCTTATTATTTTATGCAGAATTATATCTAAAAACTGAATCAATGTACCATAGCTGAACGAATTTTTCTCAAACTCATTGAACAACTTTAAATACTTCTCGTTTAAAAACTAAACTAAAAATTATAGCCCCAACATTTTCATGTAAAGTTTTCGTTTAAGAATATTCCACGGATCTATCAGTAAAAGAACAGTCTGTTAATTTTGGGACACCTTATATATATATATATATATATATATATATTACTAAATAACATCAATTATTTGTATAATTTGTAATAAAGAGATATTAAATGTCCACACTTAATAAATATAATAATTAAACAAGTAAATAAACTTTGTAATTTTTTGTAAAAGCATCTTTGGTGGAAGAACAAAGATATCACAACTGAAAAAAGTTTTATCAAATTTTTCGTCTTTTAAACGTTTATTCTTCGGTAAAAGAAAAAAGAAAAAACTTTTTATTTCACAATAGCGAAATAAAAGCTTCATATCCCAGCTATCGTAATGACATCGACGGCAAATCGTGTGAGGACACACAAAACCGTTTAGTATCTCTGGTTGAGCCGGAAATCAAATGGTTACCGTTATTCTCTCTTTCCGCATAATTTGGAATCCGTACGAAATTAACATCATTAACGGCACGGCGTTGCGGCTACTCGAAATAGTGCTGTCGCCGTTTATTACAACAGCGTCGAGCGTTCATTGCGAACGTAAATTTCAGTAGACACATCTCGCTGACGTTACACTGCATTGAGACACAATGGAGGTCTCTCGATTGATATCGAATCGCTCCGATAAATTTTCGGCGTACGACAGGCTGTTCTCAATGCTATCATACATAAGTGCGCGATTCATGTGCGAGATGATTTTCCTCAAATAGGCGTGCCAGTTATGCGGAGAAAAATTTTGATTAATAAATTTTATAAATAAATTTTCAAGCTAAATTTTAGGCTAAAATTTTAATATAATGTTAATTAAATATTTTATCGCTGATAGCTCAATATTAAAACTTTGATTACGTTTTCCGCCTTAATTTGCTCCGAATTTAACCGTTAATCTCTTCATAAATATTGTTGCTGTAAAAAAAAAAAAAAAAAAAACAAATTAATAAAATAGCATTCATTTTCTGTTTTTGTAGATTTAATAAGGAAGAATTATATGAAGAAAAATTTTAAGAAATATATAATACGACTGAACAAAACCAATTCAGTTCGGGATATTTTAATCGAATTTTAAAAAAAATATAACAAAACAGTAAAAAAAAATAAAAGATATTGTTTAATTCTAATTTTAACGTAAATATAATTCTGGAATATCGCCGAAAGAGAAAAGCCAAGTAACGCGAAACTACGACTTTCGTAACGAGCTGTTTTAGTGACATTTTTCGGAGCACTCCGACAAAGTAAATCCAGTACAATGTGACAAAGACGTTCGGGAGGTAAAAGGATTTCGGTTAAATCCGTATTCGCCGGGGACCATGTAAAAGCTCAAAAGTAAATATTTCTCGACGCGTGGATTTCGGGCCGCGCCATAGAGGTCGTGAATTTTATAGCGTAGGGACTTTTTTTTAGCGTTTAGAGCAATACGATAAAGCATGATTTTACACGAGCAGAGCGATATACGAATTGAAGAAGATTGACATTAAAATTTCTGCGACAAAGTTCTGCATTTGAGAAATGATTGCCGAGAATGAGACAGCGACGATATTTATCATCATTGCAAAAGTTCGGAGCATATTTCATGCATTTTAAACTACCTCGGAGGGAAAAAAATTATTATTGTTATTTTGCTAGGGAATGTTGCTTCAGTTCAAGTTGGAATACGTAAAAATCTGACATAAGCAAGTGTGTGTTACAATTATCTACTTTATTATTACTATTGACTATAACACTTAATATCTAGCATAATCTAATTGCTAACTTTGCATGTTAAATATCCAAGTTCTACAAGACTCGCTTCTAAACACTTTAATTTTAAAACTTTGCACTGTCTATTTTTATTTATAGAAATTTGATGGCACTATACGATTCGCTTTTATAAATTAGCAAGGCCAAAAAATAAAGACTGAGCAAAAATAACTTTAATATAATAACTAACTTGTAATAACTAACATATCTTAAGAATAATTAATTATATCTATATAGTTAAAAGTATCGTTCTCTATCCGTTTTAGTTCCACAAAAAATGATTTCTTTTGAATACCAAAACAAGATTAAATATTCTCTTTTTTTTTTTTTAGGCAAAAAACAATATATATTTTCGACAAAAAAATTCAAAAGCAAATCAATTTGAAATTTCAACATAAAAAAATGGCGATATCCGGATTTACGTTCATATCAACTTTTTTTCTTGTTTTTGAGTCCCCTATATTATCTCACGAGCGACTGGAGCGACTCTTCACTTTTGTGAAACACCCTCTGTATAAGCGACTCGAAAACAATCAAGATCACCACGTTAATTGCCAAATGTAACCTAACATTAGCGATGTAAAGCAAGTTTCCTCGAAGAAAGAGAGGATTGCTTTTACAAGGAAACGAACGTGCCGCGCGCGAAAACATGCGTGACGATAAAATCCACCGTCTCGTATCAGCTCATTCGATCGTGCACCCTCCCTTGTGTGTCCCGCGAAATTGGTGGTTGTCAGGGAAAAGGGCTACAACAACGAACATGGTGACTCTCCTGGGAGAGGAGAAATGAGAGGGGAGGGAAAGGTCGACAGGGACAAAGGTGACGCCATTATTACTATTCTTTTTTTTTTTTTTTTTTACACGCGCCGTATTCCCAGCTAGAAATTACGAGGGGGGGGCCCCGTCGACGGGGGCTGCCGCATCGCGTCCCTTAACGCGGGGTGACTTTCGTTTACGAATCGTGCCACCATTCCCATTCCGTTCCGCGCCATAGCGCGAATGAAATTCCGTCGCGATTTTGGACGACTGACGAAAATTATGCCCTCGACGATTAAGTCTCGACAGACACGTTAGGCACTCGATTTCTGGTATTTCCCGAAAACGGGACGAAGCCAAATGAGACAAGGGTGCGAGGGGTCGAAACACCCGTGTGATTACTCTCGTGGGGTGAAGGTTAATGATACCGACACGTGCGGCAGCGAGTAGTATTAGTCTCAGAAAATCTGACTCGAAAATTATCTCCGCTCTCTAATCTTGAGCGTGAACAATAAGTGAATAATTGAATTGATTTTGCAATTTTTTTTTATCACCCACGCGCTGATAAACTATACAAAAAAATAAATTAAGTCTTAAATCAAGATAGATATTTTTATATATAAGCAAGAATATAATATTAGGAATAGAAATAAATATAATAAAACTTTGAAAATGAAAACTCGGAATGTATATCTTATACTTATTTGTATTCATCGTGCGTTACATTTAAACTTTATTCGAAATTTTCTTTAAAAAATATAATTTTTTATTCTTGTTTTCTAATATTTCCTCCGCTGTGCACAGCGCCTAAAAATCTTTTACATGAAAATTATAATACTCTTGCTTATATCTGACAATATCTATCTTAATTTAAGATAAATCTTTTTTCTGTATATGTATTACAAAAGATAATAACATATGATTAACAAACGCGATAATATACTTTATTTTCTTAGGAATATCTGCTATGTTTTTTCTTTTTTATCAACAAAAATTCTTCCAATAATATTCTTAAACATTTCATTTTTGATACCAAAAGCTCGTTTTATTTACATATATTGTTGGGCACTAAATTTCCTGCTACTGCAGAGGGTTGCAAGTTACACGGGAGGGAGGGAGCGCGAGGGGTCAACGTTGCGAATAAATCACACACAACAGGGGAGGGGGAGGGGGGGGGGATTCGACGAAGGTCGGAATTGTCAGGGGCGATGTAATATCTCCACGAGAGCCAAAACTGTGGAACCGAACACACTCGGGCGGCCACGCCAACTCGTTAGTTCGCGCTTGGATAACGCATAGCGAGCCCTCGATAAGAGTGGTGAGGTCGCCGGCCGGGGGTTATCTCGGTGCAGTAAACTCGGGGTGGAACAACATCGGGAGCCGTGGCGAAATAGAGGACGGGGGGGGGGGAGGGGGAGGTTGGGAAAGAGTCACGGGAAAGATCTCTTTACCTTAGCGCCGGAGCGCGATTGTTTGCGCCACCAAAAGTCGGAGCGGAACGCCCTCGGAACGGAATATCCGGCGCAATCGATTTATTGATGCCGATGTTTGCTGTTCGACAACGTACAGGTGTGACAGACCGACACTCGGCATCGCTGGATAAGATTTGCGGCTACCGTTTATATCACGACGTATCTCACATGGCGTATTGATAGCGTATAATAGACGTAAACGGTAGATAATCAGTTGGAAGATGGAAGCCGTTAACTCAACCGTATTAGTTAACTCAACCACTTTTCCTAAATACTGGATTAATAATAATATTTAAAAAATATTGAGAACAAATAATTGAGTCAAGGAGCATAAAAGCTAAGCTGTTGATTTTAGCGCTAAAATGTTGCTTAACATAATTGGAAGAAAAATGCAGACGTCGATTTGATCATCTTCAATGTAAATCATTATAAAATAAAATAAAAGGTCAAAACAGAAAACACATTTTTGATCGAAATGATCCTTGACTTAATTTGTCTGAAAATTGAATAGATTTCTTATTTACGAAAAATATTGAGATTCTATGTTAAATCAGTTGTAAATAAGTATTTTAGTTTCTTTTAATAAAAAGAAATCATTTTATAAAATTTGTGATAATTAAAATCGGTATATATGAAGAACTGTTAAATCTTTTTCAGTTAAAGTTATTATCAAAAGTTATAAAAATAATATAAATCATATAAAAATTGATAATAAGAATAATGATTATTAGCTTCAATTGTTATTCATTTGATCATTTGTGTGATTAATTATCCAGCACGTTTTTATATGTTCGTTTCAATAACAAAATACTAAAGAGTTAAATAAGAATTACGATAATTCTCGTCATTTACGGAATAAAATGTGAGAGCATTAGGCGTAATTTTATGAGCGGTTACATATCTTTTAGATTTATTGCGAGTGAGAGCACATTTATGACGCGGAATGGTCGTAAACGCAGATAATGTAAGTGATGTTTAGTTTAACTTTTGCTGTGCGATTTTGCTTCTCCTTTTTTCCTCTCTGCATTTGTACAATTTTATACGCGACACAGAAACGCGAGCTGTTCATTAAGCGCGTTTAACGCGCATCGCGATATTTCTATAAGAAAATATTATAGATCAAGTTAAAAACGGCGTGTTTGCACGCGATGGGTAATTTTATATGTATATCTATATTGTTTCACTATAAGAGATATCTCTATATTCATTTCATCTTGTAATATTATACACGTAATGTTTTAAAGGCAATTTAACTAAAACATATTAATTCCTCTCATCATCCATATTAAATTGATTATTTCACAACAAGAATTTTATTTTAATATCAAATTTTGTTGAATGCGTAATCGAGCAATTAGAGCTTAATTAAGATAAAGAAATTTATAAAATACCAAATCTTAAAATATATCCAAATTTTTTCAAAAATTTTAAAAATATTTAGAAGAAAATTTAGCTGAAAATAAAAAATTTTTAAAAAAGTAGTAAAAAAAAAAAAATATTTCAAGATACTAAGTAGTTTGACGAGATAACCCGACGATCTGTCTAAACGACAGATTCCACCTGACTTAAATAAACGGCAGCCAGATTGAGCCTGTTTATACGTGTAAATTAATAGCTCAATAAATGGCTCGCAGCTACTCCTACATTCGATCCGGTAAATCTCGGTAAGAAGCAGCCTCTGTTATTTGCATCTGTAATTTAGTTAGTCTCTCCCTCGGTCGCAGCCCCCTCTGATGCAAAGTGGCATTATCGGCACGAATTTGCGTTACCTCTGCGGGTTGCGTTCTATGCCCGACTGTTCCGGTTAGACCTAAACTTGCAGGAAGTACCTTGTAACTATAACTATCAACGTACATGAATATTAATGTGAAACGCCTTGAATAATAAAACACAAATGTAGCTGCATCGTCTGGTAAGCATGACACACAAATTTAATAGTAGTAAAACGCGATAGCCGCAACGGGCTAGAACTAAACTCGACACTTAAGCGGTAATCGAATGAAAAAAAAACCCCGCATTCATACATTGTGAAAAGTACCCTTCAAAAGCAGCAAGATCTATCCAAAATAATTACTTTCACTATGTACGTATGATCAATTTTTTTGTTGTATATTCGTTGCGTATATTCTATCATTTTTTATCTTTTAAGGCGCATTCTTTGTTATATTTACTTTGTACACTAAAAGAGATGATCTTGCAGTCTAAGTGAAAATTATTTAGATATAAAAAATTTGCTAAAATGGATAAGTGATTAGCAAGCACTGCGATATCACATATGTTTTGTATCTAATATAGGTGACAAAGATAAAATTTATATCTGAACAATTTGTCAAATTTAGCAAGAAAGTAGCGTCCAATTAGATAATGGCTACATATCTCTCTCTCTCTCTCTCTCTCTCTTTCTCACTCTCATAAAAGTGACACTGCGTGATTTGATTATGAGACCTAAATTTTCTTGCATACATTGTATTATCAAATATTGCTATAAATTTTACGTATAACAAACAAATTTTCTAGCAGATATAAGAAACAGCGATATATTTTAACTGCATTTAGAATACTAGAACTTTGAAACATTTTTTTTTGAGTGTATAGACGATGGCTGCTTATTTTAGTTTACGGATTTGTCAATTCGTGTACTTTGGCAAAATTTGTGCTGTTGAAAAACAAAGGCAGCTCACATCGGATCGAAGTATTACATTCGTTGTATCGAATGTGACGTAGCGATAAATAAAAAGAAGAGCGGAAGATTGGTGCTGCGTTATTTTCTGTTTCTTTTTTGTCTTTTCTTTCTTTCTTTTTTTTTCTTTTTTTTTTTTTTTTTTTTTTTTTAGCAAAAGTTTACCGGAGGGCCAGGCGAAATCTGGGTGGCGGTGTGAAAACCAGTTGGAAAATTCACGCAGGGGTGGAGTGCGCGATCAGGAATAAACGTGTCGCGCCTAATCCTACTTATTTATTTACTGCCATGGAGGCCAACTATACGAAACTGCACGAGAATGCGTCGAATCTGGCCGATAGGAGAGAGAGAGAGAGAGAGAGAGAGAGAGAGAGAGAGAGAGACGGGGATGGAGATAGAATCACGTGGAGTAGGAAAAGTGTGAAACAGCGAGAGATAGAACAAAAGAATGAGAGTGGGGAAAAAGGGTGACATTGCGAGATACAGGTGGGAGTATAGGAAAATGTATACCGAACAGCGAGATCACAATGGAAGTTCGACCACGATAGAATTTCGGAGATAAAACGAAAGAAAACATCCGCGACATACGATCGAGGTCGCCTACGGGAAAATATATTGGCAGATCGATAGAATATCGGGAAATGGCAGAGAGAGAAAGAGAGAGAGAGAGAGAGAGAGAGAGAGAGAAGAGAAACAGAAAGAGATTACAGGGAATAAATATCAATTTTGAAGGATTGCGAAAATGTAATTGCGAAAATGAGATCTATGATCAAATTATGTATTTTAAATCAATAAAAAATTAAAAATGTAACGTGAGATTTAACATAAAAAAAAAAAAAATCACCTTTGGAATAAATATCATGACAAAACGATAGTTTTCATCCCCTCATCGATTTGCGTATAATACTACAATTAAATCGGGCAAAATATTTTTCCTGATTAAAATGAAATATGTTTGTAATTTTTAGTCGAGGGAGTTCATTACGCAAATGAATAATTGCCCGTAGGAAATAATCGCGTTCGACTGGGTCGTCTGATATTTATCGAGATCACGATACGAGAGATGATAACACCTTCGGCATGGGGCTGCTGCCCCATAGACTCGATAGAGAGTGTTGTCGCACAAAATGGCAGCGCGCGGAGTACCTGTATAAACATAACACGTTGTACGCCGCAATAACAAAAGCAACGGACGTAATATATAGTATTGTTGTTGTTTCGAAAAGTTTAATGTGTTATAACACAAAATCACGCTCCATAATTTGCCGAATATTCGGAATACTTTTTTTGATAAGCGAATAGTTCTTCCTATTGTTATTTAATATTTCATACTTGGTTTTGCAAACTGATAAGCTCGTCTAAGATAATTAAAGATAAGACTGCTTCTATTCAATTGAGAAAATGTTTCGGAAAATATTGTTACTCAAATTTTAATTCATGAGAGAACTCATTTCAACTTGGATATGCATATAAAATACATAACAGCAAATATTTTTTAATAACTGTTATACGTGGATTGCTTCATTTTTTTGTTTTAATGACAACTTGAATGATCGATCTATATTATAATTATTTTGAAAATATACTAGACTCTGCTAGTACGTTATAAATTATTTATACGTCAATTTGTTGTCATCACTCCCGGCTTTTTATCTAAGAGAGAAGTGTATATATTATATTACATTATATTAGTAGAGTCTAGTATATTTTTAAAATAATTATTGTAATATGAATCAATCATTCAAGTTGTCATTAAAACAAAAGGGAAATAATTCATATATAATGGTTATTAAAATATTTGCTATTGTATATATATATATATATATATATATGAATTTCCTGATAAAATTACAATTATAAAATATGATTAATATAGAATTAATTCTCAAGGTCTATAAAATTATATATCTTAAAATCGATTTTAATCGATTTTCCAAACAACTCATACAAATGCAAGTTTTGAAAAAGAAAGTAAAGTTTTCCGCCATTATTAAAGAAGAAATATCCGTTTAATGCACAAATGTGACATAACAATGTGTACCCACAGCACACCGATTTCATTCATGATAAGAATGATTAAATGCACTTTAACGAAAAGTTACTTCCGTTCAAAATATTAAAAAGGAATATATACGCAAGTGAAATGCATATGGATGCATAGTTAGATTAACGATAGAATTAACGATGATAGAATTTCGGTGGTAAAACGCGAAGAACACGTGCGCGACATACGATCGAGGTTGTACAAAAAAAATACATGAGAGGATAGAGCACGGTGCGAATGCAGAATGAGGTACGAACGTAAAAAAAAAAAGGGGAATAATGAGACTATGTGGGGGAGCGAGTGGGACAGCGGATAATTTCTGAAATTATTACAGCGGAACTCCGTTATGCCGAAAATTACTGGCACGCGCTTTACATTGCGAGAAAAAAAATTCTTCTTCGCTGTTCGGCTCGACGAGTCCGTCGTACGACACTTCTCTAACTAAAATTTTTTTCAACGGAACATTTCGTTTCCCATTGCTGTTTCCCATCAGTTTCATCAAAGGTATCTTTAAAGCATCAATATTATTAGATGTATTTACATTCATAGATGTACATGTAGAATAATAATGAATTATGTATAAAAAAAATAATGCTGTAAAAAGTTAAATTGCTTAGCAATACAAAAATTTAGTATCGTTAATGTAAATAAGGAGTGTAATGTTACAGTATGGTTACAGCAATCACAAAATTGTGAAATGGAGTATAATCTCTAAAGCTGCAAACATCATGTAAAGCTCTCAGAAATTTTTCTTATTTATAAATTACGAACAATTTTTATTTACATATGTTATTTTACAACAGATAAGATAATTTTTTTCATCTCAATGAGATCCTCCTATTCAATTTCAGAAATATAATTCACAAAGAGCTTCGATATTCTTTTAGCTAAAAATTTACTTGAACACTGTCTTCTCCTCTGTGAGAGAGAGGGGAGGAGGGAGAAAGACGCAACTTTTGCAATTTCAATATTAAGTCTCGGTGAAAAACTAAACTTCAAATTAAAATTTTACTAAAGTAAGGTTTACTTGGTTATTATGAGTTTTTTTCTGCTATTAAGAAATTATTATTTGGAGTCCTGGAAAGTTTTATGCATCACACAAGTTCTTAATTTTCAAGGTGAAGTAATTTTCCATAATTATGCTTCTCGATTTAATATTTATAGTAAAGAGAAAATTGAATTTATACTTTCTTTTTAAAAGATTGCAATGTCAAATCAGCAAATCAAATTCTATTCACTTATTTAGAGCAAAAATAACCGATTTTATTAAAAGCTCAAATATTATCATCGAGAAAAACGACGATTTAATAAATAAATCGATGATAATATCGAGACCTATTGTATTCTTTTATTTATCAATCTCGCGACATCATCTCGTATCAATGTAGACAAATAATAAGAGGTTCTGATCCTATTTTGTGAAAATTTTTGAAAGAAGAAAGGAGGCATCGATGTGAAATGCCAATCGATGTCAAAGAGAAAGAGAATAACGGGACAGGTTATTGGAGGTGGTTTCGGGGGTGAATATAATCCCTTACGCGCACAGCCGATGTAGAAAAGGTGAGTGGGTATAAAAACGCCGGAGGGAGAGAAATCGTCGAGAGAATAATGGAGCTAGTCCAATAATCGAAAGAAAAGTCGTTATGTCTAGCGAGCACCACCCAAGTGTTTGTGTCAAAAAAATACCGTGCGTTGTGTTGCGATCGAACACTCAATGGACAATTACAGTCTTGCTCATATTGTATTTTCCATTTCAAATTTTCATTTTTGAAAAATGTATAAGAAAAGAAATTTTATGTCTTTTATCTAAATTTTACATTTACTTAAAAAAATAAGAATGATAATTATAAAAGTTAGATGTGTTCTTTTCAACAGCAATATTTCGGATAATAATAACGTAAGAATTGTTGAAAAAAAAAAGCAGGAATTGTTTAAAGAGTAAATATTATAAATTGCGTGTTTGTGTCTGAAAAAATGATTTTAAAATTCCAGAATCAATTTAAAGCTCCATTTATTGTTTATTTATAAAGTTATGATTCTATATTTCAGTTATATGAGTAACAAAAATATAACTCTCTATAAATTCTTTTGATTTGTTATATGAGATAGAATAGTTCGGTTTTTATGTTTTTATAATGTGATACTCATTTTTATCAGTGATATATAATAAACATCGTAATTTATATAAATCAAAATTCGAAAATAAAAAAAAAAAAAAAAAAAAAACCGCTAATAAATTTGTAAAAGAATATGAAGAAAGCAGAGACCTTTGTGGAATTAATTAAAAAGTACAGATTAAGAAGATAGAGATGGATGTTGTGGACGACTATACTCGCGATAGACAATCTCCCATTGCGAGAGCAATGGAGAATCGGAGAGAAATAAAGCGTTTCGACGGCTTGGCGCAACACAACGACGATAACAACGACGATAACGACGACGACAATGACGACGACGGAAGAGAGACGATGACGAAGGGAAGTCGAGAGAAATTGAAATGTCGAGGAAACGAAATGTCTCAATAATCGAAAAGGATTCTTAAGAGCCGACTCGCGCAAACCTTAGCGATCTTAACCATACACGGTTACAGATATATCCCGTGATCGGCTTACGGTGGGATGGATGGCATCCACGGCGATATTTTATTTCGTTCAGGGCGGTTTGTACGACCGCTCGGAGCGGCGGTCCCCCCCCCCTCCCTCCTCCCCATCGTCCCCTTCCGCCGGCGCTACCAGCAAACCATCGGTTATTTTCTCGATTTCTTCCCAAGATAAATTTCAGATTCTACGGTCGTATTTTTGGAGTAGTCTTTTATACCGCGGGACGTAATCAAGATGATCGATTTGCGAGAACGAAGTATATACGCGGGACGGTACTGAAAACACGACGTGCGATCGATCCCTCGACTGTCGGATACGAGCCAAATACCTTCAATAAAGAATGGATTCGACGGATTATCCGAGGCATGTAGCATCGATACGGGATTCTCCACTAAAATGTTTAAAACGATATGCCATTCTGGGTAACCTCAGTGAAACTGAATCCGATATACTCGCTCACTCGCTCGAGAGTTCAACAACCGGCCGTTAATAAATAACTCGGACGACCGAATGAGTTGAGAGCTCTGATATCTCTTCCGAATATACTATTTGAAAATGAGTTCTGCGAGTTTGGTTCCTCTCCAAGACGGAAATGTATAGGCTTCCTGCAAAGCGCGCGAATCTTCCCCACATTTTAAAAGAAGAAAGGATATGTGAGTGATTAAAGTGAGTGAATGATAAAAAGAGAGGGGAGAGAGAGAGAGAGAGAGAGATGGGAGGAGAGCAATAGCTCGTAAATATGACCAGCAAGATCTACGACATATCCGGCACGATTATTGGTGGATAGCTGCATCCCCGAATCCCACGTAGGTTGGGTCAGGAATAACCGGTAATATTTCGTGGTCGGGGCCACCCCGACAATGGTATCGGCCATCCTTTCGTGCCATTCCCCCTCCCCCCCCCTCCCTCCCCTCACTTGCCCGTTCCCAAACTCGTTCCTTGTATCTCGTCCTCCTTCATCCTTGCCCGAGTGCGATTCACTAGGCGGCCTTTTCTCCTCCGTTCCATTCCCTCCGTTTCCGTCTTCCCTCGTTCGTTCCGAACAAGAATAATGGTTTTTCGTTCAATCGTCCGGGCCGAGCAGGCGAAGGCAGATTGAATTGAAAATATGTGATTTGCCAGTGTGTAGAGTCGTCAGACGTTTTCCTCGCTCCGGTTTCTTCGTCGGAAAAAATCCATTGCTCTTTATATGCTCTATCGATGTCGTAGGCTGAACTTTTCTTCTCGCAATCGAAATAGCAATTCTGTAGCGCGATCAAAATCTATACGACATCTTTTTAATGTACATATTAAAAAATAAATATTGATATACATATTTCTGTATTTTTTAAGTTTTGTATCTTAACATTTTTAAAAATACAGTTGATTCCCTATTAACCTCTGAGACCAGATGGCCGATTAATTTGGAAACACACACATACAAGATATCATTTATAGAATAATAAATAAAAAGATATGTTTGTACACACACACACACACACACACACACACACACACACACACACACACACACACACACACACACACACACACACACACCACACACACACATATATATATATATTACAGTAATAAATAAAAAATATTTAATCTACGTATTATCTTCTATACATTACAACTTTAAATTTTATAAATATAATTCTAAAATAAAATGTAACAAAATGTAAAATGTAACAATTATAAAAACTTTTGTATAATCATTTTAATATAAACTGTGCACGTATATACGTATGTTAAATTGTAAGATTTTATAGTTAATATGGCCGGGATACCACTGGTATCTACCATTTTTAATTTTTCTATTTTGACATTAGATTCGTAGTCACTTTAAATTTTAATGTAATTAATTATCTGGAGAATCGATTTTTCCATTTTCGCACAGGGTTTTCGATTTTTGCGTTTGTCTGTGCGGACAAATGATGTTGAGTTAGTCTGCAGCTTTATTTTTAGAAGAGCGATATCCAACGAAGGGAAAAATGTCAATTTAGTCGCTATACTTCCACGAAATCGATAAAAGGAGTGTCACCGCGCCTTTAGCTAGACGAGCACTAAATCATATCTTTCATCTTGGTCAGGCAGTACGGTTTTAGCGATGATCCTATATGTAAGAAACGTCGCTCGCGTTCACCGATGCATAATCATAGTCACTCATCAGGCTAACATCTGCCATGTGTTTATGCCGTTCGTGAAGTGTCTGGCCCGGAATCCATCAGTCTTCTATCCGGATTCGTTATATAAGAATACAGCGACTGCGGCATTTCACGAATTGATTTTCGTAGAGAAGAAATATAGCTCGAAGCGAGAAATTTTCTTCGATACTTCAGATTTAATTTAAAGCTTTTCTACGACGCAAAATCTAAACGCGAACATAAAGGTAGATCGGCATTTTGTAAAAAAACAAAAAAAAAAAAATATTATTTTGCTTATTAATAAACGTAAAAATAATTGATAATTATATGTTGTACTAATTAAATATGTTTACATATACACGTTTTAATTAATCTAAGGTTGCGTTATACGTTCGGGGGAAAATAATTTATTGATATTATTATACCTCAATGAGTGACCGACACTTATTATGCTGTTAATTAGCCAATTGATAAATGTCAGTTATTATTATCATACTATGTTTCCTCATGCGATATTCATGTATGTTTTAATAAATAATGTAACATATATATATATAAAGCCAACTGTATCATATCATTTGAGTTGCATAATTAGTAATTACATAATCTTGTAGTGCTGTGCCATTTCGTACATTTTTTATAATATACTGCATCTTTGTAACATGAAGAGATAAAAGTTATTTTGCTTATTTGTTAATTTAATTAATTAAGTATTAAATTATCCATGATAAAGACCTTAATAATTTAAAATATAATCTCAAGAAGAAAATTGTACATTTTTAATAATAGAAATCTATTAAATAATTTTCAGAATTAAAATTCAGAGATACTTATTTCATGTTGCAATTTAAAAAAAAAATGTATATATCTATTTAATATAGCAATACGTTACATGATATCAATTTTTCGCAATGTTTTCTTCTTTTTAAATTTGGTACTTATTAAAAATCCTAAAAGATTTTGTACTCAATATTAGCTTTATTCAAAATTCTGCTTTTAACCTGATATAAATTTCTTTTTAAAATTTCCATCACAGTTTCGAAAACTATCCTGAAGTGATAGACACTTTTGCTAAAATATAAAAACTTAATTATTTAAAAACTTAATATGATTAAATGTAAAAGATCAAGGTATTAACGTAGTATTTTGACTCCTGCATCAAGGATGATCCCGAACCGACCCCACCGAGTCGTTCGTGCGATCGGCAATCGTGTTAGCTATTAAAGAATTCCCGCAAACAACAGGCTCAAGCGATCTGTGAATATTTATTGGCAGTGGCTACGTACTCTTGCCGTGGGCGACGGCGCGAGAGGGCGAAGCTAGCCGGCCACATCGCAGAGGTGGGACTAAGGGGGGGGTAGGAAGCCAATGGGAGGAGAGAAGAGACGTGCGATGTGCAGGCAGCCGCGCAAGGCTCCGACCGGAATTGAATAGTCACGAGATCGAGCAGGGCCCGAGGCGACTGTCACGCGCAGGTAGTTTCACCGGTAATTCTGCTCTCCGATACGCGCGTACCACGCGATTCACGAGGTCCGGCTGGCCGAGGTCGGAACTGCGCGAACATCAAAATTCAGCCTCCCGGGGGAGGGGGAGAAGGGGGGAGGAGAGGTACGCGATGCACGGGACGGGACAAGAGTGGCGAAATTGGGTCAGTGGGTTCGGGTTCTCGCTCTTGCGCGCTAACGCGACACGGAAAGGTTTATTAAATTCCGCGGTCGCGTTTCCGGTGATTCCGCCAACGATCGCGCGGCGGCGGCGTAATTCCGCGCGGTATACGTACGTTATCACCGTTGCCACCGTCGGCCGCGTAATCGGGACGGTAATAGTCGGCGGGAACTTGCCGCGCGATAATTTCTAGAGCGTCGGGAGAGAATAATGTCGCCGCTCGCGCGGAACGACTCGGAAGGAAATAGGAACTTTCTAGCCGGATACGTACCCGGGGCGAGGAGGAAGGAGGGGAGGGGAGGGGGGAGGGAGGGGCAACTGGGTTAACTCGCGCGAATCAGAGAATTTATTAAATTCTCGGCGCGCGCGTTACTCGGCGAAGTAATTTGTGCCGGCGCTACATATTGCCGGGTGCATTCGGATGAAATGCTGCGAGCGAGCGAGCGAGCGAGCAAGCAAGCAAGCAAGCAAGCAAGCAAGCAAGCAAGCAAGCAAGCAAGCAAGCAAGCAAGCAAGCAAGCAAGCAAGCAAGCAAGCAAGCAAGCAAGCAAGCGAGCGAGCGAGCGAGCATTGGTTGACCTGGCCTGGCTTGCCGCGCAACGGAAACGCGCGAAATCTTTAGCGTAGTAATTAAAGTCGAGGCCCAACAAACACACTGGTATTTCGTTCCTATTTAATCGTGCACTCGGCAGAGTGTTTGGAAAAGGCTTGATTAATTTTAGTTAATGACTACTTTGAAATCGAAAAGCTGCGCGTATCCCTTCCGTTCGCGCAGAAACTCATAAAGTTGTCAGCAGGTACCGCGGAATATTACAGTTTGCAGCCAACTGAATAAGTCAATGTAAATTTTGTCGCAATCATGCGGGGACCACTATGTTCAATGATGTAATAAATGGCGCGGCACTTCGATTACATCGATACAACGCATAGTTCGTTCACAGAGACAAAATTAGTCTTAAATAGAGAAAAATATTCTTATGTATATAGGCAAGAATATTATAGTCTTGATTTGACTCTTATTTGCAAGTATTTTCCTTAATTCGAGATTAAAACTCTTCTAGAATTTGAATCTTAGGGTGTTTCAAAAATAGAGATCAATCGAGAGATGATTGGGACTAAAAAACAAGAAAAAAATGAACATAAATCCAAAAATACGTTTTATGTTAAAATTTCAAATTGCTTTATTTTTCAACTTTTTTGTCATCAAAATTGAAAGAATGGTCTTTATAACATAATTAAAGTCAAATAAAAGTTGCGGTCTGCTTTAGCACTACTTAGGATGCACAATTGTAGAGTTCTGATCTCTGCCTGGAGATGCCAAGAGATGCCTATCTCTATGTCTAGATCAAAATAATATGTATATATTTTGACAAAAAAAAAATTTAAAAGCAAAGTAATTTAAAATTTCAACATAATAATTGCGATAACAACGCATTTCCGGATCTACGTTCGTACCAATAATTTTTTCTTGTTTTTGAGCCTTTTGGGTCAATCATCTTCCGAGCGATTGACCCTCACTTTGAAATTCTCTGTATATGAAAATAGTCTTGATTTAAAACTAATTTTTTTTTTCTATGCAATTTTATATCTCTCTTCGATAGAATATAAGAAATCTGCACGAGTACATAAGAAGCGGACGCAGCGGCAGATAATACAACTAGTGCACGCCACACTTGTTGCGTCGCGCAACGAGGGTACATCCCTTTCTCTCTTTCTCTCTCTCTCTCTTTTATTATTTTTTGTCCTTTTATTCCACCACAAGGAATAAGGATGCTATAGTGGACACATCGTCGGCCATTGCTGCCTGTCGTATCCCCAGTGCGGAACCGGTCCATTCACGCTTAATGCAGCATTATGTCGTTCCCGGCTGACGGAGAGTTCCAATTCGGTTGACTCCGGCATGAATACTGACGAAGGAGACAGTCGATGCTGGAACTTCATGTAGATAGCGGAAACTGCACACGTTCCCGTACCCGTACACGTGCACGCGCGCGCGCGCGCGCGCGCTTGTCGTTTTCTGCTCGCGAGCACGTCGCGTAAATTTTCTCCACCGACGCGCGCCCACCGACCCCCGCCCCGTGTTCCGCCAAGTTTGCGGGTAAATCATCGCAGCCCCCCCGTGCATACATTCCCGGCGACCAGTGTACGTGACAGTCGGCGCCGTTCAAGAACCACCACCGATCACGCCGATTCCGACACGGCGGCCGTGTTTTATCGTGTACGAACGACTATGCTTTATCCACCTCGCGTGTCAAAGTGATTTCCGAAGTTCCTGCGACAGCTACAAATCTCGCTGGCGAAGTAATTTCGCCGATCCGACGGTTCCTCCCCTCGCTACGATACGGTTATCTCGCCTTCCACGTCTTCGTTGTGGACAATCGCATAGAACGAAACGTGGCTGGCAATAGCTTCCCCAGCTAAATCTCGAGCATTAAGCTTACCTAACTAAATAGGGTTTCTTTTTTTTCCCCCCATAAAATTATCATACGTATCACCTGCAAAAAATTAAACTAATTATCCGCCACAATAACGTTTATCCACGTTCTGGCTACCAACTGCATAGTGCAGTTTTGATAAGAACATATTCTGATGCTGCATTCACAGCTAAAATTCATGCTTCGAGTTTCTCATTACGAATAAAGAAACTTTCCAAGTTAAAATAAAAGTACGGCGAAATATTAATTGTTTATTTTTGAATTTACAGGATTTTATTGTTTTACTTAAAACTAAAGATATTTGTTATAAAATTCACAATGCTACATTTCGCAAAAAAGTTTCGCAAAAAAGATTGCAAAAAGCCGTCCTGGCACATTATTCTAGATGGCAAGCTTTAAGAAATTTCCAAGTCCAAATAGTATCGGCGAACTGATGTAAGGAATAGTTGTCTTTTAAAAGTCATATTTCTTCCGAATCTCATGCACTTTCCGATACAGATTCATGGCGATGTCGTTCGATCGTTCAGAAAGTATCGAGTGTAGTTTACGCAAAGTTTCAGCATGCTATCGATTCAACTAAACTACACCACTTGCGATAACCATTACTTCTTGAAGTAATATGTCAGAAATAGACATATAATTGTCGTGCCATATACGTTTTTTTTTTTTATAATTATAAAAATAATACTATTTATTATTTAGAATAAAAAAAAATTAGGCGTTACAAGATAAGTATAGTTCCAAATAACATTAAAATAAAACACTCGATATATTTTGACATAATAAAGGAAATGCAGTACGACTTACGGTACAAAGATAACTTTTTCCTTTATGAAATTCTCTATAAATTTTTCTATAAATTTGTTCTCGCTGGGAAAACTTGATATATAAAAATGAGCGTAAAGCGATGGGAGCATATATAACGTGCTATTGCATTTATCGATGTATCGAGGGCAATTTAATCGGGCGAAGCTATAACGGATCTAATCTAATAGCACCATCAGCCCTGTTGTTATCTTCGAAACAAACACTATAGACAATTTCAATTATATAACACGCATTTGCATAAATAGATTTCGACAATGGCAGGCAGCATCGGCAAGGACAATATTATTTAGAGCGGGCTAGCATTGAAATCCGCGAGTAACTTCGCGGCCAACTTCTTTGCGAAGTTTCCTCCTCTACGAGCCGCCGCCGCCCCTGTTTAGGAAAGTTTGAGGTAGGAACTTTCGAAACGGTTCGACAGTATAAAAGAACTTTCCGTTCGGGTAAACGCTTTTAATGAGAAAATATGACGCGGCACCTCCCTCGACGTAGCCCGCGATGCCAATTAGAAGAGAATAGCTTTCTCCCACTCGCCAATCCAGCCGGCTCTTCTTCTCTCACCCCGTTCTCTCGCCCTCGTCCTCCTCCCATTATTACGGCGAGGACGCGCGGTAACTCGGTTGGGTATTCTGATGAAAATCGTAATGCAATAGGCATGTAATACAAAAGGGGATAAAATATAGCCCGTCGAAGCCCCCTCGATAAGACGATCGACCCTTCTTATTCGCGTGCATAACTACGTACTTTCGGATCTGATAGGATGGCTCGGGGATTTCCATCTTTGGGGGCGTCGGTCACAAGGGGTCGATACCAGTCCCCAGTCGCGACAAGTTAATCCCCAGATCTGGAAAATAATTTTCTGACGTGGATGACAGACGGTAGATGAAAAAGAGGGTTCAAGAGATTTTCATAATCGCCACGTTCAAAATATCTTCAAGAATGGATAAATTTGCAATCGAGCATTCTGAAAATACGATTTCATTTTTATTGTACAAAATTAAAAAAAAAAAAAAAATTGCTCCACTTTATTTATTCAATATAATCTATACAATTCAATTTTAATAATTTAATAATTTCAATAATTTAATAATAATAATAATAAAATAACTACTTAATGTTTCTCAGAATTGACAAAGTTGATTTTATCGCTCACATGTAGACTTGCAAACGTGCATGGAATCGATGAGTATTATTTATTATCGCGAGAAGCTTATATAACTGGAAAGAGAAATATTTGTGCGAGTTTCCGAATTACTTCACGCGGGAATAGAAATATGAGAATTGCTATTGGCGAATCGTGCGAGCGTTAGGAGAGGGGAGAGAACCAGTTCGATCGGTAGTTATAAATCAAGAAGGACACGCGAGGCTCGCCACTCTTCCTGCCCTATCAGGATGACCCCCTTCCAGAGGCGCGCTTCTACAAAGTATCGACCGACCGGATATAAGAGTGACTAAAAGAGAAAATTCTACGAATATAAACCAAGAGAAAATTTTGCTCGCTGAAATGTCGAATATACTCGACGGGGAATACTCGTCAATTTCCGACGAGATTTCAACGGATCGTCGGGTCCCGTCGAGGGGAGGGATCATTAATTCGCGATTGATGGAATCAAACGGTAACACGAGCACGGAGGAACTTCTAACGAGGGACATAACTCGCGAAGGCTTTTCAATTAGAGCGAGAATAATTGTCGCCGCCGAAAAATCGCCGATTCATCGAATCAAAGTCAGTCCGGAAAACAACGCTTCCATCATCAGTTCTCTCTCGCTAAGATCAGAAAAAAAAAAAAAAAAAAAAAAAAACCGTCTAATCGAATCTTCATTACGGACTTCCAGTTCTTTTTAACAAAAAAAAAAAAAAAAAAAAAAAGACATCTACAGATTCATCGATTTTTCACGTTAATTGCCGCGACTGGACCCTTCCGCAGAACCGCGCGCCAGGGACCATTCTCTCCTCTCATCTTCATCATATCGCGCATTACAGTTACGAGGTAACAAGCTCGACCGCGCGCGCGGTAACCAAAACGTTTAATTAATCCGACGTACAATGCGGAGTGCGGTCCAGAAAGTCTCCTGCACGCGCCGCGCGCGGTATCCGAAATGCCGGATCTGCGGAATTGCGAATCGCGACCCTCTGCGGCGATGAGGCGCGTCGAGTTGCCGACGACATTTTAGCCCTGTTATTAACTGTATCCCCCGCCCAGGGCACACGGCAACACGGCATCAACCCTCCTCCCGTACCAGGCCGCGGGAAGCGGCCTGGCGTATCCTCCTTCACCGCGGCCACCGACACACGTCGGCGATAACCATTCCGGGTACTGTGGCCCGACGACAGTGACACATTACTGTTTCGCTTTAACCCCACACGCTATAGGCCCCGGTTAGCGCGCGCTCACGCACTCCCCTCCCCCCCCCCTCCCCCACCGGACTCGTATACCATCGACGCATAACTGGTAATTACGCGAGCCGAGCGCCATTACCGCGGCTCGGGTCTTCCTTTATTGCCCGCTCGGATCACGGGCGCGGAAACGCCAGATCGGCCCATGGAAATACCGTTCGTTCATATATATATATATATATATATATGACACACACACACCGGAATACGATCGGCCGGGGCACTGGAGAGGCAAAGGAACGAGCCACTCAAATTCGCTCGTTTTCTCCTTCCGTCCACCTGCGACCCCGGACGAGCGGAATGTAAAACATCGAACGGGCGGTTCGACGAAAGAGAAATGGGGCACGACGCAGTTTGTGAGATAGCACTGCGTTTTAAAAAGCCGGGTGTAGCGTATTTCGGACCAAGAATCTACGATTTGAACTGTTCAATTGATTGCGAGTCACTTACAAAAAAAAAAAAAAAAAAAAAAATTCCATTTCTTCTGAAATTCTTAAAAAAACCTAATAGAGTGTGATTCATTTTGGGATTGTGCACAAAAAATTAGTTCTAAATCAAGACTAGATATATTTATATTTTGATTTAATACTATCATATTTATTCATTGGCCATGTATCATGAATATATATTCGGCAAATTTATCGGCAATTTCGCGGAACAATAACTAACAATAATAACTATCTTCAATGTTCAAATTTGCGCTCCGGTGCGCTCAACGCGGGCTACCTTGTCGCGGTACACCATGAGGTTTCCAATTACTGTGTAGCCATGAGACTGGCGACGGTTCAGTGGCTTCTAAGACGTCGATGGACTCCGCACGCGGGACCATATATACCGCACACGAGCGGAGGCACAGAGGTCTGAGGGTGGGGGGTAAGGGATGTAATTAACGCGACCAGCTTGCAGCGAGACACTGACGTATCCATCTTCCTATCCGCCTCGTGGTACACGGATGGGTATCCCCCTCTACCCTTGCGTAATACGCGTCACGTAAGACCTACAAACGGAGGATATACCCTTCCTTTCCTCGCGCAGATATAGACCTACATACAGATTGTCCGATTGCCGTTTCGAGTCCGCCATGTTCCGCAATGCAGTTCGCAATGCATTTGGGATGTTTTTTCGTTCAGCGACCAAGCGTTTATCGACCAGAAGCATAAAAAAAATGATATGCTCTTCTTCTAGAGACAATAATAAAAAAAATATTCATAAAATCATTTAAGTACTTTTTTCTTGAATTAAATAATAATAATTGGATTATTAAATTGCAATTTATATTTAGTTTAATCTCATTTCGTTTTTATGATAATTTTTATATGGATATTCTAATGTAAAAGAAGCATCATTATAAGTGTAATTCAATCGTACTGTCTGCTGTATTTTTCTTAAATAATTAAAAAGAAAAACCTATTTCAAGAGTATCCTTCAAGATTTGTGACAGACAAACAAACAATTTCTGTTGAGTTCCGCAAATTGCGAACTCAAAATGATTCCGCGTTGAGAAATTTTCAAGTATAACGAAGGATCGCCTTGCGCAGTATTTTTCCGCGGCCATATTTTCACGGAGGAAGTACAAATATGCAAAATTACTCTTTTTGAAAAGATAAGTAAAAAGCGCAAAGTGGCGAGAACATTGGTTGTCACGTTGCGTTAATCTTCAGATGGACGGTCCGCTATCAAGGGGGAGCGGCAATTTCAATTGCAGTCTTAAGAAAAAAAGGGGGAGGGGAGGAACGATGTGGCACTGTAATAAAAGAGCAGGCAGTCTCAGAACTCATAGAAATTGCAAATACGCCGACGTATAATCCTCAATCCACCCGGATACCCGGATTACCGTGACAGACTTGCGTTTATAGGGAGAACTCGTGAACTCGAGAGTCATGAATGTAAGACGTTCTTGGCGAATCGTCAGGACCGACAAGAGCTAAAACCCGTCGGTTTCGATGTCAGCTGTAACTCGCGGCTCGTTCCCTCGTCTTACGCGACCTCCGGTAAGGGACGTATTACGCCAAGTTACGATTACGAGTCGGACGCTCGTAGCTCCTTTATCGTTTTGGAAGTTTCACGTTCACAGCTATCAGCAGTTTGTTAGGATTCCGACGAGTGAAAATATCGCGTTCCTTCTTTCACGTTTATTTTCTCAAAAAGATATTAACGAGTCTCGGCACTTTTACTTTTATCTCGACAATTGGAATTATAATTTTTTTCAAATTTTGAAAAATTTGAAAAATATCGTTTCCCTTCTTACGTTTATTCTCTCAAGAAGGTAGTAACGAGCTGTGTCTCGGCACTTTACTTTTGCGCTTTTTATCCCACACAATTACAATTTTTTTTCAAATTTTGGAAAATTTTAAAAATATCTTCCTTCTTACGTTTACTTTTTTTTTCAAAAAAATATTAACGAGTTGTTGCTCGACAACTTTTTATTTTTACGCTTTTTATTTCGTCAATTGCAATTACAATTCTTTCACAAATTTTGGGAAATCTTGATTTTTCTCATAAATAAAAAGGCAGTTATAAGTAATGGGGTTTACTCAAGATTTACTCAAATCCTCACACAGGTGAAATGTTTTTTCAGATCCAATTCATCATTTTTCAAAATGCTTTACATTAATCGAGCTTAAGATTTTTTTATTGACGATTCATCGTTTCCCGTGTCTAGCTGTATTATCTGAATGATGTGATAAATGATTGATTGCGTGCTAAATCCACTTTCTGTTTGTTTATATATGAATGTAAATATTACGAAAATCTATCATAGCAGATATCATATATATAAATGTCACGCGTACCGATCTTGATCTCTGGCAAATCCAATCGTGCCACAGGTGTGAACTCTGAAAAAATTATTACGTTTTGGTGGAAAATGGAAGGCGTTAGCCTTTAAGCTATACGTTATAGCTCTTCTATTATATCCTATAATAATTTGCTTTCGCGTTCAATCAATTTTGCTAGTTTTATATAAAATCGTAACGTAAATAACATCCATCTTCATCTCGATCTTGTTTAATGTTTAAAAAATGAAATGAAGGATCTCTGGATGATAGAAATCACATTTATCTTTGATTAAAATTTTAAAAGTACCTCTTGTTTAAAAATTGTAATGTTAATCTCTGGACAAAGAAGTGAACGAATTTCGATATCAAATTTATTATAGATAAATATTAAATAATTGAAACAATTTATACATATGTGACATGTGTTGTTACATTTAAATAAAAAAGATGCTACATTTAATAAATGATGCGACCAGTTGAGTAAAAAATTTTTGTAAGATTAAAACAAAATAAAAATGTCTCTCTTGTAATAAACATTATTTTTATCTTATAATTGTCGCGGCGTTATTTTTTTTTTATTAAAGCATTTGAAATTTTTTAATATCTTTTGAAAGTTTCCGCAATTGGTATTGGTTGTTACAGTAGATTAACGAGATGTAAACGATTCGTTAATAATTCGGCATAAATTGCTTCGAATTAAAACGACGATTGTTATTCGCTAAAATTCTTAGCTCGATCGATCGCGATATTAATCCTTGCTGAAGAAGCGACGTCTGAAACGTTTCTCGGTGAACAGAGGCTCCTGCTGCTATTGGCACATGTCTCTCCTCTCACGACAAACGCTTTATACGCACATCGTGTATATAATATCGTTGTACAGAGCGAGAATGGACCAAAGCCTGTGGACGCACGTGTGTCGCGCGCGCGTTCTGAAATGTTGGCACACGGTGAGAGATCGTGGGTGGAAATGGTGGATTCGAATCGTCATTTCTTGGAAGCTCGGAGATAACACGGTTAATTTTTGATTTTCGCGAACTGCAATTCGCGAACTTGGAGGAAAGGAATCTCCTCGAAGAGAATCGTAAGTCGTCTCTCGCAATGCCAGCTTGCGGGGGAGGGAGGGGGGGGGGGTTTCGCGGGGGGTGCGCGGCGCAACGGGCGGGGTGTGTAGACGTAAACTTGGTCTCAGAGAGGCTCGCGCTAGCAGTGGCACCTGTCGTGCCCGGCTAATCTTGAACACGTGTTTCCCTGTGTTGTTAGCTGGCACCGTGCCAATGCGCAGAGAATGGTCATTGTGCCAGTATCATGCCCTATAGGAAACGTGCACGTTCGCTTCGGAGACCTCGAGGCCGTTATGGCCTCTCAGGGCGACCCCCCCCTACCTTCCCCCCCCCCGGTGTCCTCGCACAGGCGCCCTAAATCCAACCCTTCCTTCCCCCCCCGCCTCCCCCAAATTTCTTAACGATCTATAAATTTGTACAATGTGTAAAAGCGCGGCATGACAAACGACTGATAGATATCTTTCGTGAAATATTGCGGCATGTTGTTATTAGAGAGCGGCGCGGCGGGCAGATTATTGATTTCGCAAAATAATACAGAATAATACGGGGGCTGAGATGGGTATCGGCAGGATCGGCACCAAAAATGGAAATGGGAGTTTCAGGACCGTTCAACGTCGAGATAATAAATTAACAGGCACTACCTCTACCCGGGCGATTAATTCAAATGCGATTTCTATGCAAATAAAAGGTACTTTAATGAACTACTGTAATATTTGAAATTTAACTTTATTAACGCTCGCATGCTCGGGATTTAAACCCGCACGCACGCGGGTTACAATTTCGCATTTCGGTTTAACGTTACGGTAATAAACAGGAAACATTCGGCGATATATTCGTCAGGCCTGTGAACTGAAGGCACATTCATTTCAGTACACACATATACAACTCGTTAAAACGACGACGCTACGCGGCGGCGGTCGGCACGCGTTTCTTTAATCTTGAATGTTACCGTCCGTGCGATTTGAAGTTGCGCATACACGTTTTACGAGCCTCACAAACCCATAAAGCTCTCCCCGCGTCTAATTCCAACGGTACACATTTCGTGCCTTAAAGCCCTATCGATGTTTTCGTTTCGTACTGCGACTAGGGGGCGGGGGGCGGGGGGCGGGGGGTTAGCGTTAAAATTAACTAACCGCGCCGTCAGAGCCCGGCGAATGAGCGGCGTGTCGAAACGCCGCATGCTTCGAACGTAAATATAGACACGCGCCGTCACGTGTCATGGGAATGGTCATTAATGATGTAAGCGTTTGAAATTTAATACTCAACGATTATCTTGCAGGCATGAACGTTTCAATAAAGTCGCGCCACCGGTAAACGAAAGCTAACGAGCAATCTGATATTTTAGATCACCCTCGTAAGAGCCACCCTTCCGCCGGCTACCAATTTTCGCCGTTGAATGAAACGAACACCGTACGAATTGTGTCACAAAACACAACATTTCGTACGTTCCGACGTGTCGTCTCGATTTCATCTTACGATAATTGAAAATTTTTCATTCTTTTTTCTTCACGAGTCGGAATTGGCTAACATTTGTATAATTTATTTGTATATAATAATTTATTATTTCAATGCGGAATGTCAATCAATAGTTTTTTTTTTTAATTTTCTGTTGAAAAGACGCGCATCCAGCCATTTTAACTTAATTAAAGATACTTAAATTAAGTCACAGATTAAAACAGTTGAAAAAAAGTAGGAAAAAAGGAAACTATATTACAATAAGATAATTCTAATATATTATATCGTTAGTATATTATTATAGTTTTTTTTTATAGTACAGTTTCGATATAGTACGGTAGTTGTTTTAATTACTTTCAATGTGGCAATTTGTCAACGCAAATGGCAACTGTTAAGCTTTAGAAGAGATAAGAAATAATCAAACGTTCAGAAAATAAATGTCAATTTAGTTACAGTATCGCTCGACATCATTAAACGAGTAAATTGCCATTAAAAGTAATTGAAATAATTATTGTACTATATTAAAACTATACTATACAAAAACTATAATAATATACTAAAATTATTTTATATTTTTCCCAATTTCTTTCCTATTTTTTTCAACTATTTTAACTGCCTGTGATTTAATTTATAAATATCTTTGATCAAAAAAAGAGCAAATATTATCTTTTCAACAGAAACTTGATATCAATCGGCATTAAAATAATTGTATAGATGTTAATCATATATTATTAACTATATATTCTTGATATAATCGCTGACGATAATTATTACGAAAGTTACGCGTTTTATCGCATCGGTAGAAGAATTTATTACATCTTGTCGGATTGAAGAACAACAAGGGCAATTCACCAAGAGTAGATAGCATACATGATGCCTGGAGGGTATGCAGAATTCCTGTTCCTCGTGTTTCAGACTTGCAAACTATTCCACACGAAATTGCCAATAAAAGTGTATTCCGCGGCTATGATACTGGCCCAGCAAAAGATGCAACTCCGTGTGTTGCAGTCAAAGTAAACGATATATATATACCTATACACTTTCATTTTTACAAGAATAGCCATGACTAAGAAAGAAGTCATTTATCATTCATGCCGTCGCGAAAGCTACTTGTTAATTCCAAAATATATCTTACAAATATATCTCGCGTGTGTAAATTTACTCCCCCCCTTTTTCATTCATTTTTCATTCAATTTACCCGTGGAAAATTTTTTTTAAAACAGACGCGAATCCGTATACAGTAAGTATATCGTTATAAAATGACATTTATCGATATTTGCAATTTTCTATTCAACCAGTTTAAGTTAAATATGAAATCTATTCAATTATTTTATTATCCATAAAAATAAATTGAGCAAAGTAATATTTAATAAGCGCGCTCGGATAAGCCGAATGAAATAATTTGAGCGAATCGTCAGAGTTAACTTTTTTTTTTTTTGCAAAGCGTAAATCCCGTCGTAAATCCCTCCTTTTGACTTTTGCAATGTCAATTATGTCAGCCTATTAATAAATAGAAAGTCCTGCAAACGGCTAGTCAGGCTAACGGTAGCGTATAGTTGGTTGGTATCGCAACCAATTTTCAGCGAGTAAAATTACTCGAGGTCAGACCACGAGGCGTAAAGCAGTAATTGCCATTTACCCGGGTCGGCCAGTGGGCACCGAATATTCCATTAATGATTTAGGATGGCACTTTCACCGGCACAGAGCCCACTCGTCGGGCTACATTTCCGCCACGATAATTCATCGAGCACTTAACGATCTTTCAATAATGAGTGAGTCAGCAGCCGGGCAAACGAAACGTGTAATTTACGTTAATGATACGCGCGTGTTAATTAATTAGATATGCGATCGTATCGATTTTTTCAGCCTTGGTGAAAACAAAACTAAACTAAACGGCTCGGTCACAAATACAAACTGTAAAAGCTCGATTGTCTTGGAAAAATAATGTCGAGACAATATTTGTACACTTTTTATGAATAAGCTAGATTACATCCTCAGATTTTATTATATTTGTTCTATTTTATTTTATTTCATTATTTATATTTTATTTATATATTTATCTAAGTTTATGCTGCAGATCTTTCCTAAGATCAAATTAATATTGAGTTTTCCCTATCATATCTTGACCGGAGACGAAGTTTCGCGTTATCATTGTTTGATCACTGATAAACTCGAACGTGGAAATTCCACGAAGAGCAAAGTGGACATGCGATAATTTATATTTACGCGACGTAAAATAATTTTTTTAAAACACCGTCCGTACAGCGAAGAGCGCACTTTCCTTAAGAATATTAACTCTCTTCAAAATTTCATATATATATCAAATGTGAAGGAAGATTAATATAATAAGTGCATATTACATTCCAAATGTCGCCAGATAAACATCAATGTGACGAATAACACTTTAAATATTTTAAAAACAAATATGTGTGTTTTTTTTTTCTTTTTAAACTTGAATTCTGTCTATTTTTCCAATGTCTCAATGCAAAATGACAAATTAACACTGTCGTAGCATTATTTAAAGTTAAACGATTGACAAATACGGAGAGAATCGACACTGGTATATTTTGTAATAGCGTCGAACAAAACGTCATAAATATTATTATGTTTCCTGGGAGCACTTGTCACAGTGTTACGTACGTGTCAGAGTGTCGTTTCGAGTTGTCGTACGTCATATAAAATGTCGACAAGAAGAATTTTCGACGATTGTCTTGTCAGGAGAGGAGGTAACATCTACTCGTGTGATATCCCGAAATTTGCAAAGGTTCACGCGGCATAAGATACCATATTATTACGATGAACCCAGCGTTCGCATTCCGAGACGCAAAACAATTCGTATGTTGCAAACGGCCCCTCTTTCGTGTAGATTAAGGGAGGAAGTGTGCTCGACGAAGGTGTCGTCGCCGAGCTCTGAACGCGTAATATCGTAAGTTAAGATACGCCGGAGAATTGGTGTAGAACTTCCTCGGCGCACACTTACACACACACACACACACACACATATACACACATACACATATACACGCACGCACGCACATATACGTATAGACGAGCGAGAGCGACGTTCCGAGAGCAAAGGCGCCATGGTGCAACGGTTATTCGATTATCCTATCTCGTCATCAGCTCTCTGTCGTAACCGTTCTCAGTCCCCCTCCCTCCCTCCCTCCCCCTCATCCCCCGTCTACCATCTTACATACCCACTTTTCATAATAACACCCCCCCCCTGCCGGCTGAATTTGCCGACGTTTAAGGCCGATTTTTACGGGCATTTTGTTCCACGCGAAAACCAGGGGGGTTCTTCTTCTTTCCGAGAATTGATACTTTCTGTGCAAAAAAAAAACGCAATGAGTAACCGGAGCAAGAGGATGAAGTATTCGCGGAAGGAATGATAACCTTGGAAAGAAAATGCACTATGTATAAAATTTCCATTATTTAATTATATCCGATTAATTTGATACTTGATTTTAACGATATTCACAAGTTATAGCTCACAATCGCAATGAATTTCTTTAGATCACTCTTTTTGCCACGGCGTTTCCTAACCCGCTGGAGAGGAAGGAAAAAAAAAAAAGCGACTGATCGATCTCTCCGCAGTGACATCAAGCGATGCATCTTTCCTGCAGGTGAAATGCGAAAGGCAAGTCACGCTGGAGAGGAAAGGGAAAAAGACGAGGCACAGCCAACGAAAGAAGAATGTGGATAAAGACGGGGATGGAAAAAGGGAACGAAGATGAGTATGGGGGGAGGGGGGGGGGGAGGGGGAGGTTAGACAGACTCTCGCAAAGGCAAGTTAAGAATACCTTCGCTATGCAAGACCAGCTGCGTTCTTAAAAGCATATTTGGCTCGGTATTTCTCTGCTACGATCGTATATACAGAACGTGTTCGAAGCAACTTGAATTTCTTCGCGCCGCAACATCGTTAGAATCCTCCCCTCGAGAAGATTGTCAAAGAAACATAGGGTATCGGTACCCCCGCCATTATAATCGTCTACCTGGCAGCAATACTCAAATCGGAGATACAAATTTCGTTTTTCTTCCCCTCTAGAAGATATCCAATTCTATTTTTTTTTTTTTTTTTTTAAGAAATAAATCACAAGTTTCTTCTTATTTTTCCATATTTTTAAAACTGCATCTTAAAACTGCAAATCTAGAATCTTTGATTTTTTAAAAGCTAGCAATATTTCAAAGAAGGACAAATATTATCATAATAACACTCTCAAATATTTTCAAAATGTTGATGGAATTTTAAATTACTGCAACGTTGAATTTTAAATATATGCGACGTATATAACAAAAAATGAACACAAACAACAAATATAAATACATTTATACATTTATACGAATAATTAAATTCTATGATATATTTATTTTTTTTAAATATTAGTGTTTCCTCTATTTAATATTTAAGATTCTAGAAACCATCAATGTATAAAACCATATTATATTTGTAAAATTTTCTAAAAAATATATAATAATATATACATAATATGTTCAAAATCATGCGTATATGTATTATATATGCTAATTAATACAATCTATTAAACTTTTTCTGAAAAGTTTCTTTTTCGCTTCATTATTCAAACTATATTCATTTTTTGTGATATCTTTAACTTATACTTGAGAAACAAAGCATCTCGAGACCCATGTACGTTACAAACTTTTCTCATTATTTTAGTTAGTAGAACATGTTGGTAAAGTTAAGAACTAATATTGTAGAAATACTCTGCATATTATAATAAAACGCTTGCTGCATACACACTCAGTAAAAAAAAAAAAAAAGTACAATTATCAAAGATAAATGTTAAAAACTATAACAATTTAATATCTCCATAGTTTTTAAATATATGTATCTTTTAAAAGCGATATAAAAATATGTAAAATTATATTAAAATTATTATATTAACGGTAAAGAGTATGCTTAAATGTAAAAATTCCTTTAACTTAATGCCAGACTAATATCTTTTTTAGCAATAAATGTACATATAAAACAAGTTATACGTAACAAATAGGTATTAAAAATTTTAAATTCTACGTGGCAGCTGAATTTCAGCGCAATTGTAATTGTATCAAATTCACGAATTGGAGCGTTTATGAGAGATAATATAAAACGATTGTCTTAATTGTCGGTTACAGTTTACTGCAACATATTGCGCAAATGTGTACTTATTGTTCAGTTCACAAATGACAGATAATTGAGAGTATATATCGACAGCAAACATCGAAAGAATAGATCCAAGCGTATTTGCGCAACGTCTATTTCAGTTACTAGTAAAATTCTCTCACTCTCGTCGCGACGTGGCCACTATATTTATTTATCTTGCAAATGCGCCAACATGTGCAACAGAGCGTTCGTATTTTCACATCGCATATCGTTCCGACGATTTCTGTTGCGTATCTCTCAAAGTGAATAGTAGTAAAGGAAAACACGGATGAAAAACAAAAGTGTCAGTGAAGCTGATGACACCGTTAAAACGACGTCCATCATTTCCGAAAATGTCCCATGATTACATACTCCCAGCTGCGAGTCGATTTGATACCTTTTATCTGACACGACTTCAGGGCTGCTTTTCCCCCATTGTAAATAGCAAATTAATCTTGTAACGAAATGTTCGTCTTTTGATGATGACTCAAGGGAAAAAAAAAAAAAAAAATTAAAAAAATTTCAGAATAAAGAATATGGTATAATATTCGTAAATTATATATCGTTAAGCACACCCCCGTCTGTCAAATACGCCTTTGTTTCCGATCAAATCAAATCACTCCAATATTTCTGTCCTCGTGTTTCTGAACAAGAGGAAAAAAAATAAGCGCATAAAGCGCGATGTCGGTGTGGCTTTGGGAAAAAAAAAAAAAAAAAAAAAAAAAAAAAGAGAGAGAAGACGAACATGGTACGTTATCCGCGCGATCCGATAAGAACTAAAATGCACAGGCGTTATCTTATCGTTCCGGAGAGCACATACGGATCCTGCCATATGCCATTAACGCCCCGACGTATCACGCACGGTAGCCGCGTGTATGAAGAGTTATCGGGCGATCGTAACGAAGTTACCCCATACGTCAACGTGCGGCCCCGATGGCTCTCGAAATTTTTTTCCCGAACGCTTCGCCCACCCAGGAAATCTGCGCGTCGCGCGGATCCTCGCATGACGAAACGGATCATTGCGTCCGGCGTTTTATCGGCGTAGCGGCGATATAAATCTGTCAGAGTGTTCGAGAGGGTTATATCATACGCTCAGCTCGCGCTCCGTATCTCCTCTCGACAAAAGATCCAATGGGGATCGAATGGTGTTAAAATATATTCCGGTCCGGCGCGTGACCTAGTTTTAAACATGACAAATATCTATGTCCGAAAGATCTAAAGAATAATCTATAACACAAAATGATTAGCCTTAGTTTAGAGTCAGTTTGGAGTCAGTTCATTTATTATTGCGAGTTTATTAACGCGACTGTTCGAAATATTTTTAAAAATGAGAACAATTTGAATGAAAAGCAAAAGAGTATTTTATATCAATAGTTGCGTTAAAAGTTTATCAATTCAGACAATCTGGATATCAATATCATAAAATTAATAATTTCATAGATTAAAAAAAAAAATGACTCACATTTTCTCATTCAGTTTGTATTTATATTTTCCAGGGAAATAATTATTTTTCTAATTTTACTACAAAGTTTAAATTTTATTTTTGGATTTAAATTTTTTGGATTTTAAAAGAAGGTAAGATTTATTAAAATTCTTAAGTTTAGTTTTGAAAATAAAAAGAATGGCTTAAAATTTGGAGTATTAATTTTACAAAAAAAAAAAAGTGGTAATTTTGTTAAAGCCGTCGAGTTTACGAGAACGTTGGGCGAATCCTTCATTAATGCGTGCTTCCTGCAATAAACTTTTTTCAGCTTACGAAACGAGGTGATGTAACACCTGATATCCTCCGACGTCCGATATCTGCCGCAATGCCGCTCGATGCGGTTAAAGTTTATCGAGAACGTAAGAGGATTGAAGAAGCTGCCCCCTATCTGCAGGTAAATATAGCATGCAGGAACAAAAATGCCATGCTCCATTCACTTTGATGATGTAACTGCCGAGATAAGTACAAGCAAAGAACGGAAAACACAGTAGCGGCATTCGCATCACACTGGTATCTAAAATTTTAGAAACCAGTTACAATACAATACAATACAATGTAAAGAGTGCTAAATGGTAATAGAAATGTTTAATTAATATTTAAACGGAAATATTTACTTATAATTTTTGAACAATAAATATCAAACAATTTTATTTATATATACCTAGAAATTATTCGTACACTTATAATACGCACGAAAAATTATAACAAATGTTTTTCCAATTAGTAAACTTTAATTAAATAGTTATGTTAATTTATTTTTAATTTTAATTTTGCCTGTTATCGTGCAAAATCTTCGCGTTTTATTTTTATGTTAACGCAAGAACTCTTTCATACCCTTTCAACTTTATATCCTTTCAATACTGGACTTTCATTTGATTGTATTTAGCACGTCTCTCTTATCGTCGAATAGAAACTAATCTTTCACGCGCGCGCGCGCGCGCGCGCGTTTATAGTTTTTCCTTAAAATGTATAAAGAGAAAAATATCTTTTTACAAGATGCTCTATGATTATCATATTAATTAACATAAATATATTAAAATATGTTTTAGTGAAGTTGAAACGGCGGAAAATTTCGATTTTGTCAATCTTGAAAAATCGCCATTCGCGGAAGGGTGATAGCCACGATCAAAATGGAGATGAACATGAATGATGACGTATTCAGAATTGTGGCAACCGACGCTCGTTACTTTCTACTTAGACGATCGAGAGATGCGCAAGGAGCGCTCGCTTTGAACGAAGCGGGCCTTTCGGTTCCTCTATCGTCTTTTAAGTCTTCTCGGAGCAACCTAAAGTTTCGCTCGTGCCCTCTTTCGAAAAGTCACTCCTATTATTTCAATTATTAAAACGCGATGCCCTGTTGCCTCTACTTCCCGACGCTTTTAAACGCACGCCAGTCATCGGGGGGTTGTTTTCCGATCAATCCCTCCCCTCCCTTCATCCTTATCCTTTCCTTGATAATCGCCTGAGGTCGATGATCGTGATGGTCGAAACGGCGAAACTTTTGACTCGAACATTGCCGGCGATGTGTGGCGAGCACGGAGGAGACACAGGTCTGTCCACGCGAATTGTACGAAAGTGGAGGAGGTGGAGAGAGAGAGGGAGGGAGGGGGGAGGGGAGGAGGAGGAGTGGTTTCGTGATCGTCGGCAATAAGAGTCGCCGGTAGCGATTGCCATCTTAAACGTATGCGAAAACGTAACGCGGGGCGGTCGCGTCGCTCGACAAAAGGGACGAAGCGTTAAGGGTTAACTGAGCTCGGATCAGAAGCGGAAGGGTGCTTTTCGACTACGTGCTTTGCGGCCAACGTCGCGTTGCGTTAAGCGCGATGCACGTAATATTCGGCGATTACGAGTTAATTACGCGGCGCGGCGAAATTATCTGCCATTATCGCCGCTAATGAAGCAATCTCTGACACCTACTTAATTGCGCTCGGATGAATGGGGATTTGAGTGCGCGTGGTCGCGGCATTTTCTCGACGCAATTTCGCGCAAAATCTGTGTGTACACGCGTCGCATAATAAATAAAGGATAATTTAAAACAAACTGTCGTCCAATATCAAACAACAATGTGCAGTGTTTTCATGAAATGTTGCATCGTTGAAGAAATAATAGTTGGAAGGTTGCAATTCAGCCAATTGACTAAGAATTTTAAGAATTCAAATAAATAACAGAATAGAAGATTTAGAAGAGCGCTCTTTTACAACAAAGTCTCTTTTTTTTTTTTTTTTTACAAAAACAGCCTAATTATTTATATTAAAATTTTACTTTAAAAATTTGTTTTTAAAAAAAATTGTTACTTGTATGAAAAACGTTATGAATAATTTTGATCACGAAACTCATTTAACTCGTTATTTCGTTTGCTATTCTTTTAAGAATAGACAAAGAACAAAGTTCGCTGTTGAAACCACGAGCAAGTCACTTTGTTAAAATCGATCGATCGATCGATCGACAGTTTTGCAATTTTAAAATCGTTCATCTCAAACATCCCCCCGTTTCTCGCCGTAAGGGATTATCGTTTGAAAAAATACTGTCCTCTGTGGAACTTTATTAGCATTTTCGATTTGCTTGGCTATGACCAAGTTTCTTCGTGAGTCTCAATAATTTCGAGCCGTCATCGTATGCACGATGAAACGACTACTGTGAGTGGATGGTGGTAGAGATATATATATAGATGTACACATCCCGGCACACAGAGACTGAACCAAAAGCATCGGGGAATTGCTCCCTAATTTCGGAGCCGCCCGGCTTATACTCTCTCGCTCTTCTAACGACTGTGCCTCACGCCACGCGATTACCATGGGACTCTTTCGGGGGAGGGGGAGGGGGAGCGGGGGGATGCCATCGATTTCGAAGTCGGAGTAGTCCGACTGCACGGCCGTCTAACTCACTCGTGTGTCTCTACACGTTTCCACACGTGTTTATCGTGTGTCGTAGTAGAGATATCGTCTATGCTATGGAGACGACCGACAATGAAACTGTCGCAGGGTGCGATATTTTCCCGACCCGCCGGCATCCCCAATATCGCGCGATACACGTATCGCATTTAGTTTCCCGAAACGTCGTTATTTAATGCACATCCGCGATAATTGAAATTTCGTTGAATCCCAATGCCACTTGACGTGTCCCCGATGTCAACGTCGTTATCGAGCGCCGCGTAAGGGATTTTCATTTAGAAAAATTTCCATCTCTCTTTTGACACTCTGCACGATTAATTAATTTCGCGATACATTTGCGATCTTACAATTATCGCGCTTTAATATGTCCGCGTATGTGTCAACAATCTACACGGAATTATAAGAATTGTATAGAACGTAATATACTCACGTTTATTAGGAAAACATTATTTTAAGTGGTTTAAAAAAATATAATAATTTAAAAGTGACAAAGGAAGCGGCGATCTTTGATCTAAATCAAAAAAAAAAAAAAAGGGAAGTTGGCCGTCTAACCCAGGCTAATACGGACGCGCAAAGCTAATTTTATTCGTCGCTTACGACGTCATCCGTCACTCGAAATTGGCAGATCGTAGTAGCAGCCGCCTTCTCCACACTTAATTACGTAAGCAGACCGACATTTCTCGGTAGCTTCAGCGACAGAAATATTTGGCCCGTAATAGCATACTCGACGTCGTTTTACATCTTATTGTGAAGTCTGACTTGTGTCAGTCGAGAATGTCTATCTCTCAGCTCAAATTACAATTCAATTATTTCCATAGTGCTTGAGTGTGATTCAATTACGAGAGAAATGGTATTTATATGGTCAATACAAGTACTGGATGACAAAGTCAATTTTAAGTCGAAAAATATACGTGTTTGCTCGAATGTTTCTGCATTCGAGAAAACCACGTGGGGAAGAATGAGAAAAAAAAATTGATTAAGTCATATCCTCGATTTAACTTAACTTTGAAAATAATGTATTTTATATGTACAGAGCAACAGGCCTAACAATGTTCGTAAATATATAATAATTATTATAGTTGAGAGATCTTAAAAGTACATCTCTTGTAACAAATCTTATGCAAACTGGAAAATAATTCATACATTATGGATACAGGAGGAATAAAGAGAGAAGAGAGAGCAAGAGAAATCTCAAGTGAGATAAAAGCTTGATGCATAAGGAAATAAATAAGTAAATATAATAAGTAATGCACATGAAGGCGAACGATCTCTCTGTCATAAAACATCAATGTGCGTAATTACAAATTGAAATTACGTTTATCAAAGTAGCGAGGGGAAATATGACAAGGATACACGCGTACAGAGAGAGAATTTTGCAAAATTAAAGCAGCATCCTCGCGTTTTAAAGTAGAATGCACAATGCTGGGTTGGAGGAACGCTCTTCAAGCATCTTACGGTGGCATTGCGTGATATATAACCGACGTAGACCTTTCGAGAGCCCCGTCACGGTCCTTAGAAGCCAGCCAGTATAAAACCTTGGTAAATAGAACATAAATTTCTTGCCGGCGATGGGGAGACGTTCAAATAAGAGAGCAACGAGCGCGTCGTCGGACCGGCCGACGTTATCTTCGCTCGCGCGTAACGCGCAAACCCGCGCGATACACACTCGGGTATACCTCTCGGGTGTATGCGCGTCCGTACATCCCGGGTACATCCGGGGGATGATAATTCCTAGCAGTCTGGCAAACGATCAACATCGCACGCGCGTTCGACGTACACGTTCGTGTAAACTCGCCCGACTTCCGCCGGGGATGGCGCGACGCGGGCGGAGACAGATGGCGCGGCGAAGGATTAGATTTGGTGCAGGTAGTCAAATAACCGTTCGAGATCTCTCCCAATCCCAGGCAATAAGTCATTTGCTATCCATAAATTGTTGTTGTTCGTACAGAAGAGAGAAATCTTGCGTGAGAGCTGAGATTAGAAACTCAGACGCTCGTCGCGTACTGACGATCGCATACAATTGTCTTAGAGATAATTAGGAAAAATTAGGAACGCACGGATGAATACAAGTGTAAGATATTTTATACTTAGTTGTAACTTTGCTGTTTGCAGTGCGTTACATTTAATTTTTATTCTGAATTCCTAATATCTCTTCCATTGTGCGCAGGACGAAAAAGTGGAATATTTAATTACTAGTTTAAACAAATCCAAGTTTTATCCAAATTCTTGCTACATTATAATTTGTAATAAGATCAACTTTTTTTTAGATGTAACATAATTTATTCGATATTCAGAGGAAGACTTTACAAGTAATTAATAAAAAAAAGTTGTAAAACAAGTTTAGGAAAGTTAAAATAATTGTGTGTGTTTGTATCGTTGAATATTAAGTATTGAAAATAATTAAAGATAAGAAAGTTTGGGAAAACGATACAAATCTTTTGCAAAATATTTCAGGAAAGAGATTAAATAAACTATTCCGAGATGATGAATTTATAAATATAAAATCCTATAATCAGGCTTCGTAAATACTTTTAAATGGCTAAGTAAAAATATTAGCATCGCAGAAAAAATTGGGACAGTTACATGAAAACGAATATAATAAGTATAATATAGAATAAAATTTAATTAATACCAGTTTCTTCATGTAATCCTTTTTTTTTTATTTTTATTATTAGGTGACGAGTATTCTAATATTTATTTATAGAATCATTTGTTTAATAATCTGCCATTATGTAATGGCACTAATATGTAATGGCACTAGCTATACATACTAATCGACATTTATTATAAGACATTTTTACTTTCGAGCATTTCGAAACTTTTCCGAGATACATTTTAGTATTTAATTACACATATTTCCTTATTCTTTTTAAACTTGAACATATTATCACATGAATGCACGTACACTTGAATATTTTTTTGTTATTTAATATTTTATTCGGTTATACATTTCGAGTTATGCAAAGTTAAACGGTAGCATGGCATTTTGTTAATGAGATTCTCTAAGCATGTTGGCTGTTTTTCAAGATTTTCATATTAAAATAATTCTTCCACAATAATTTAAGTTTAGTTAAAAAAATTTAAAAGGTTTGTTTTGTAAAAAGTGTCCTTTTCGCAGTTTGTGATATAATACTTTTAATTAAAATAAGTCAACATCTATCTCTATTTATTTTAAAATTTATGCGGTTATGTTGTAGTTCTCTCCAACAGTTTATTTTAAACAAATATATAATTTTACAACAAAACAAGACCGTGTCTCTTTTAAACGACATCAATTCTTTAAATTTATTTTCCTGATGGCCCATATTCCTCTTCGATCCATTATGCAAATATCGCTATACTCTTGTAAATAATATCCAATGCAATAAATATTTCATAACTTTGAGTCTACCTATCGAGCGGCACTTTGATAAAATTTTTTTCAATTTGGAATATTATGATTATTAACGGATGATGGTAAAATGCCACCAATACCTTTCCTTACCATACAGGTGTAAACAATCTCTCGTAGACTAATATCGATACTGGCATTTATTACTGGCTCGCGTGTTAATGTAGCTTGAAACAGCTTAAGGTAGGATCGCGGATGTTTGTACGTCAATTGTAACCAGTTAATTTACGCATTTTCCTCGCACTGCGAGACGCGCATTGCGGGACGTTAAGTTCCGAAGGAGCGCGCGCGTGCAAAGCTGGTGGTGGAAACGCGGTAAATGCAGCGCGACATTCTAGCGCATTCTGCGAGGGACGCGCGGGCGCGCAACTAATTGTCCTGATTTACTGCACGTAGCGCGAAACGCTTAAGCAGCAGCGGCCGACAACACCGCAACCACCACCCGAGGGGAGGGGAGGGGAGGGGAGGGGAGGGGGGGGAAACGCGATATTCAATTATACGGCCAGCTGGCGACCGTCCAATTCGTACTTCGGTCGCTTTGATACCATTTCGTTCGATCATCGCTCTCGTGCGCGCGGCTCTTCTACACGCTAGCTAGCGTCGATAAGGGCGGGCTAAGCGCGACCACGCATGAAACTATCCCCCCCCCTCCCTCCTTCCCTCCTCCCCTCCCCCCATTCCCTTTCACAAGCATAAGCCTGCGGACGCGGAAGCTACATATATCGTTCGTGGTCGATCGATGGTGTTCAAACGAGTAGTAAATGCAGCCCTCCCAGCTCTCACGTGACTCACGGGATTTTTTGGCAAATTTACATCCCGCGGCGTGAATTACTCGAAACAACCGAAGAAGAAAAAAGGAAAAAAAAAAAAAAAGTGTTTTATTCAACTTCGCTTTTTTACGTACGATATTTTTATGTAGGAGTAAATTTCTAAGCAAACTATCACATGTGATAAATCAAGGTTTGCATTATTTACATATTTTTCAGTCGATGAATTGAGGATCATTTATCATTATACTTGACGTGTCTATCTTTACGCTTGTACGCACATCTCTACAAGTGAACGAGAAAATTGTAGATAAAGCAAATTGTTATTATAAGAATCGATAAATCGTATTAAAATGATTTTTCTTTCTCCCGCTTGTGCACCGTTCTTTTATTTTTAATCGCAGTAGAATCGCGAGTAAATAGTAATTATTCTAATGCAATGAGCGAAGAATAAGTTGCGTGAAGCCATAAATCGATCCGGCTGAGAAAATGTAATGGCGTAATGACCGTGCTATATCTTACGGCCTCGCGTCTCCCTTTTGTGTGGTTGTTGGGCCGCGCAGTTGAGGGTGGCAGTTCCATCATTGTCACCTGGGGGTGGCAAGGGGCCGGTTTCAATGTAATGTCATTGCGCGTCTATTTATCATAGAGACGTACATATTTTTCTTCAGGACGTCTGCAGTATCGTGCAGCTTCATGAGCAGGGATTCGATAAAAACTCTGCTAGATTATTTCCGGAATTCTTTAATCTCTTTCCACGCCAGCTCCGCTGAAACCCATCGCTCTCCCATGGGAGACGCCATTTCCTTATACCAGCAGAGTACGTTGCGCAATTTCGGAGTAACATTTCATGTACTGTATATGTCGCTTTGTACGCTTTTTATCAGGCAGAATGTGTGTTTTGTATTGAATGCAATGAATTTCAGCAAAAATCTTACATTTTTAAATTAAGGATTTTACTGAATTTGATATATTCTTAACTTCTCGGAATACTTCCTCTAAATACTTTCTCTTTTACGTTTTACATTTTCGTTAATAAAATAAATAAATGCATACATTATAATAATTAGCAAAATCCAAACATTAAAAAAGAGTGTAGAACATATACGTATATTGTAGTGTAATATTTTAATATTACAAATTTATATAATTGCACTATAGAATATTTCATATTTCTTGATAATCAATGAAGATATATTTCTACTTAGTTGCGCGAATAGGGCGTCCTTGGAAAAATCATTTAATTCACGATGAACTCGAAGAGAAGCACGTCACAAGCTTCGATGACATCAAAAGCCCTGTGAAAGGAGCGCACCTTATGTACCATGTACGCAGACATGTGCCTTTTCACACCGTGAATTTCTATTATCGAAGATGCTCCGAATTACCGCATACCGGAAAAGATGCAGATTGGTACCAGTCTATTCCCCTTTTCCGCGCCTCTTTATCCACCCCCATGTCCTTTCTAAGCTGCATCCTCTCATTCTCTCAAGCATGAACCGTCAGCCTAGCTACCGAGAGAGATATGCTCCTGAAGGATAAAAAAGGAAGATCGAACGAGAGCGTCAAGAGGAGAAAAGCAGAGAGGGAGAGGGTTGGAAATGTGTAGAGGGACGGTGGGAGGCTAAAGTTGACAGCGAAAAAATTGGAAAACGTGGATTAAAGGGCCTTTTACGTGACGGAAATACCTCCGTTGAGACGAGATTCAAGGACCAAAACGAAGATGGCGTCCAATTCTGGTGGTGTTCCGAGAGATAGAAAAAAAAAAAAACAGAGATGAGATGATCGAAGATGGCGCCGAAACCCTTTGCCGGAAACACCGCCGGCATCCGTCACTAATTGGTTTCATTAAAGTGCAAAGTAATATAAAGTATGAATCAAAGTTAGTTGGATGAAATACACAGATGCGATTTCACTATTCCATAGACATCTCGGGGTGAGACCCGATGTCGGAAGTCCGAGGCTGCAAGTTTTACGGTCGACGCGGGAACTTCCTCATCGTTCTCCTTGGGCCGCACCATAGGATTAAGCTCCAACGTCAAGCATATATATATATATATATATATATATATATATATATATATAGAGGGAAGTTGGGCAGCCACCGAGCCGCGGCATGGGCTTCCTTACTTTGCCTAGCTTGGGAAATTTAAAGGTGAACTCATGGCCCCAGAGCCACCTTCGGGGATGGAGCGAGGAGTCGGCAAAGTTCACCGTCGAAAAGAAGAGATTTTGACGAGAAACTTGGACTATGAACTCCACCGCGGCACATAGCTTCGCGTAGCCGGATTATCGATCACCCCCTCGTCGATGCGCCTGTAATTCTTTTCGGGGGCTACCCAACGTCCTTGAAATAGCTCGTATAAGTTGGTTATTTCTAATTAATCGAGGTATATTACGAGCAAGTTGGTTCGAACGAGCGTTTTGCTCGAGTAAATCAAACCTAATTTCAACATACAAAGTTTGTTAATGATGCCATCATATTAATCTTCGGCAAAGACCAAAGAGATACGTCAGCAGAACTTCCTGCCTTCTTCTTCTTGTTTGTCTAAATTTTGTTTAACTAACTAAATTATCTTATAAGATACTATACTATTAAATTTCCGTATTATGTTCTTTTAAGTAAAAGCTATAAATGAATGCGCCTAATATGATCTATGTATTTACTACTCTGGTAAAAATTATTTTATTAATAAACATAACTTTTTATATTTAACTATCTCTTTTTTTTTTGTCGTAATTATATAGAGTGTCCCGAAATTAAATGTCGAGATTTTGGAAGCGTGTAGGGAATCGAAAAACTAAGACAAAAAGTTCTTTGGACATTTGCTCGTTTTTGCTTCGTTTCGAAAAGAATTACAAAAGCAAAAAAAAATTTTTTAAATTTTGTAACCTGATTTTTTTATCTAAACTATTTTTAATTTAAAAAATTCAATATCAAAAAAGTTTTCATTTTTTCATTTATTTATTACTTATTTTTATATTTATTCATATTGTTACTTTCTTAGTGAAAGTATTGCAAAATGTTGCAGTAAAAATAAAAACTTTTTTGACATTAGACTTCTTTCGAATAAAAAAATCTAGATAAAAAAGTGTTTTTAAACTTTTTGCGATCTTCTTCAAAACGAAGTAAAAACGGACAATCTCTAAAGAACTTTTTGCCTTAGTTTTTCCATCCCGAAGTCTTGACATTTAATTTTGGGACACCCCCATAATAATTATTGAGATTTTATAATAATATTTGATTATTTCGTAAATAACGTTAATAAAATCTAATATTTTCGCTCGAGAATCTTCAGACTTTTGTTGTATGTTTACAAATATGTATTTGGATATGTAGTCGTATTTCTGTTGTCGATAAATTTACAACCGTAGTAATGGCAAGAATCGTCCGGAACACTTGCCGAGGGAAAATCAATAGCAATCGAGAGCCGCAAGATCGGGACGACAAGCGTCTGATTCTGATACGTCGCGAACGACAGGTGGGTTTGCGGATGGCGACGAGTTCTAGGCCATTACTACTGCTGAATATTTCAGCAATGGGACGCGACAGCGGGGTGGTTGCCTGAAGAGGCCACCAAGGGAACGGACCACCCCCGTCTTTATTATTTATCACGTTAGGGGGAGGGGAAGGGGGAAGCGAAGGTGAGGCACTTCTTCGCTCGTGACACTGGCCAGATCCTCCTACTCCGTTTTCCTTTCCTGCCCTACCACGGCCCTGGTGCATCATTGCACATTATTCATACGACGAAATTTGAATTATACATCCGATAGGACGTCGCGACGTACGACAGCGCCGCGTTTCCAGTCTGAAACGTGACGCCATGATGCTAAATACCTTACCCGTTGCGCATTGCGTTTAAGGAGCAATAACCAACGGCGACTTTGAATATTGGCGCTTTGCGAAATGTAAATGCTTGCAAACCCGCAATGGACAAGCATCAAACAAACGAGAAACATTTAATATATAATTAATTTTTGGAAATCTAATTTCTTTCTCTTCACAGTCACTCTTTTGAAAATCGTGGCATATGATAATATAATAGGAAAAAAAAAAAAAAAAAAATGACAAATTTTAAGAAACGCCACATGATATATCTTTGTAACTGATTACGAGAGACACTCTTTTTCAAGTTACGATAATTTTTTTTCTTCATTACAGAATTACATTTAATAAATCTGATATATCGCATTTACCGTGCTACTTTAGTTTCCGTTATCTCGATAATACTTTGCGATCCTCCGTTCTCTTTAAAACCATAAATTAACGAGGTTCGATTAAAGAAAGCTACCTACGCGTGGCGCAGAAGAAGTTCTATTTCTTTCCTATATTCCACTTTTTACAACGTCTTTCCATCTTAGAGCTCGATGAGAGACTCTCGTACGAGAGTGTGAGCTCGAGTTTTTTCAGCTATCGGAAAATCTCGAGATTTGTTTAGCTAAACCACCCACGCGAACGAGAACGTGTTGAAAGAAGGGGAAGCTGGTATCAAAAGGATGCGACTGTCGCGAGGGTAAAAAAAAAAAAAGAAGAGAAAATATGCGTCGTTCCCGTATCTCTCGTAAAACGAGTCACGTGCACGCGTGTTCCGGCGATCCGGAAATTGACTCTGGCAATGGACTGCCTGCCTGTGCGAGTAATTTTTTTCTCCCGCTGCGACACCAGCCGTCCTTCGGATATATTTATAACAAATAAATTTTCTTAGTTATTGCTCTAATATACTCTGCCGTTTTATGGATTATTTTGGCCGATAATTTGCGGATATCAGTTAATTGTCGCTTACAATATAGGCAATAATCTCAATATAGAGAATTAAGCGATCATTTTTTTTTTTAAATATATTTAAATACAATTTTTTGTATTGGAACAAGTAAATAAATAAAGCTAAAATTGTAGCAATAATTTAGTAGTTTAAATGAACATCATCGACAGTGTAAAAAATTATCCAATAGCTAAGGCTTATGTTGCAGGAAATTTATGAAATACTAGGATTAAAGAATAAAATAATAATCTTTTTATTCTTTATTCACTTGATGACTGTCTTAGATAAAGAATAAGACCATGGTACTAAAAAGTTACATTAGCACACGGGTAATTATAGTGTAAAAGAGGAAAAATAGAGAGAATAAGAAGAGATAACTGTGAAATTCAAGCGCACGGATACATATTCTAAAGAAATGTACATCAAAGTACCATTGGGATTCTCTTCCTCTGGGGAGGAAAAGTGTGAGAATCTAAGAAATGCCATTTCTATACCTTTAAAAAGACTCCCTAAGGTACATACATAAGGCTAATCGATTTTCCTTTACAATGGAATTAATCCAAAATTAATCTGAAATTAACTGTTGAGTAATTAGCATATTATACTCGGGAATGATCAATTTAAACATTCCAAATTCCTACTAATGCGAGAAATATTTAAACAAGTGTAAAATAGTGAGCATTGATATTTTGAAATATGTGAAGAAACAAACGCTTTGATTAAGCAAAACATACTGCGATAAATCAAAATGCAAAATCAACGTTATTTTAAAAATTGAATTGAAGAGATAAACTAAAAATTATACAGAGCAAATGAGTCATCTTTGATTTAAAAATAATCTTTTTCAGTAGGCTATAGAAATAAAAGTAAAGCTGCTTCATGTAACATAAAAGAATTTAGATTTAGTCATCTTGATTGGATTACATATATAGTTTGTATCTAAAAATATCTGATATTAGTATCTAATCTTTATGTCAACTAAAGAGAAAATTGTCTTTTGAAGTGAATGTGGTTATGATATCAGTTTTTGATTTAATCGGACATTATTTGGACATTTTGTCTCTTCAGTTTATAATTGTTTGCCAAGTCGCGATGATTAAGTTACTATTTTCCTGGCAGCGTGCCCATATCATTCCTTCAAACTTAGAGCTTTCTAACTCAAAGTGTAACAATGGCACCCAAACCAACATGCTATATATAATTTCTATTACATTATAAAAAATGAATCTATGATGATCTAATGAAAATATCTATTGGTGCAAAAAATGCAATTTATTGATCGTATTAAAATTTTAAAACACAAATTAGCCGCACGATTGTTTCTGCAAGGTAATTGAGGGGTTATTAAGTTCTTGCTAAAACTAATTCTGGCTTACCGCTACGATAACGCACAATAACTATATCTACTATAAATTGCAAATTCTGAGGCCGCTTCTGAGCTTACGTTAGCTTTGTTTAAACAGAAAAGAGCGCGGTTTAAAAATTCATAGGAAAACAGTCCGTGTGAGCGCACGAATAGCTTGGCTCTCATATCCGCCATAAAACGGATCACGTGTACCTGTAGGATAGAAAGCATACTTCGACCGCCGGTCACGGTTCATCTCGTTGATCCGGAAATTGGATCTGCCAATAAACTAGCTGTGCAAATAATTTTTCTTCTTTTTTCCCCGCTGCGCTGGCGTCAATCAGAATCGTTCGGCGCTTCGCGCGTGCATTCACGTGCCGAAAATTCACGCTTTCTCATACCGCGTGAACCCCCCCCCCCCCAGAAATAATTTTCTTCCCGATTTCCACGAGGCCAACGTAATGTGACGAAAATGTCACAAAAATGACATATTGAAATATGTTCGTGCAATATTAGAATCATCTTATTAATATTAATGCAAACTCACACAACGACAACTATGTAAGATTGAAAAGTTTATATGGAAATAGAATGACGCTCGCACACAATTAGAGACACGTGAATTGATATATACCTTTAAGAGTAAAATTTCTTTATCAATTTTTCGTAAAAAAAAAAAAAAAAAAAAAAAAAAAAAAAAAAAAAAAAAAATTCGTATTTAATATAAGATGTGTAATTATTTATTTACACGATAAATTGCAAAGCACGTGTCAATTATCGAATTAAATGCCATAAAGTACTTTCAATTTGTGATATTTATAAATCGTTTCAGATTTCTTTTTTTTTCTCCTTTTTTTTACTTTATAATTATATCGCAGTCAATTTTATTTGATAAAAGAGGGTGTTGCGGAAAGGCCAGTTTTTGCTACATTTTTGCTTCGGGAAAAAATAATATAAACGTTATTTCTTTCACTTTTTGAAGCGAGGAATATCCAATCGTGTTAGTTAAAATTACGTCACACGACGGGACACATAAAAAATTGAGTTTAAATCGGGAAAATACGTGGCGTCACCAGTTATTCACAAAACAGATGGCTATGCTACATGTGCCGACGGTACGCTGTATAACTTCTATGAAATTCGCCTCACTTTTTTTTAAACAAAAAACAGTTTTGGATGCCTTCTCCCTTCCATCTCTCTCTTTCTAAAGAATTTTAGAGTCCTCAATCAGTTTTAGAAAAAAATTCCGTTGATTAATGCGGTTAAAATACTCTATATGTATAAAGTTCCGAGAGGGAAGGAGACAACTTCACAAATCTTGTGAAAATTTCAAGAACTATACTTTTTTACTTTTATAATTTTAATACTTCTTGCTCAACAGATAAAAAGGTCTGGTTCTTTGGAAGTTACGAAATTTTTTAAGTTTATAAGAAAGATTTTTTTCCAGTGGACCGGAAGAGAGATCTGATAGCCCTCTTAACAAAGGTAGTGTCAAAATCAAAAGTAAAAAAGTTATAGCTCTTTGAAATTCGTCTCTCGGAACTTTATAGTCATTTATATCAACGGAATTCTTTTTAAAACTGATTGAGAATTCTAGAACTCTTTAAGGAAATAATCAAAATTGTACTTTTTCTTCAAATTAAAAAAAAAAATAAATAAATAAGTCAACTTTATCGTAATGTGATACGTTATGTTTTGATATAAAAGATATAGAATTATAACTTTGTAAAAATATATTTAATAACGAAAACGGTACTTTTGTGCGCTCATAGGATTTCTCTATTCGATGGTCGACTCGAAATATATTCGTGCACGAAAATTTCCCTTTGCATCGAATATTTTTGATCAAATATTTTCATGTAAGATGATATACATTTTTTATATAGAATCATAATGTGTATGTATCATACTGTATCATCGATACAAATAATATAAATATATAATTGCGGTTTTGTCGCAAATAACTGTAACGTCACGCGTATTCCTGATTCAAATTAAATTTTTTATATATTTTCGTTATGTAATGTAATTTTAATTGGCATCATCTAATTTCTCACTCTAAAAATTACAAGATACGATATTCATTCTACTTTTAGCAAAAATACTTTTAGAACTTTCTCGTAATATTCTTCTTTATTAACTGCTTTTTTTATAAAATCTCTGTTGATTTTCTGAATTTCAAAGTAATTAATTTTTAACGAATTAAATTAATATATTTATCCATTAATTAAGATGACGAATTTCAAAACATTTCAAAAAAACAAATAATAAAGAAGATGTAAATCAACCAATGAAAATTACATAATACGGTTAATTCGTTTATTTATATAATTCGAATCTTTATTCATTTCTTAGAGAAAACTTCTATAAATAAATAAATATAAAAAGTGTAATAGAATATTAATTTGAAGTATTTCTGAATGTACTAATTATACCTAATGTTACATCTGTAATTCGAGTTATTTCAAAATTAATCGTTGCATCTCGAGAGGAGTTTCTATAAAACTTAGTCAAAATTTAAGGGATAAGATTTTTATAACTCGAAGTATATATTAGAAGAAGAGATTCTGCGATTAATTACCTTTTTAAACACATGTTTTAAATATGCATGCAAGTTTAAATGACAGCATTTCTGTTCTCAATTTATATATTTGTATATGTATTGTATAATCACAATTACACTAGTATGTATTTCTGTCATTAAAATTTGTATCTCAATTGTATTTTAATTATCATTTATTAACCGATAACACTTTATTTTAAATAAAGAGAAGGAGGGAGAAAAGAGGGTTATTCCCACGCTGATGTTATTATGAGGACTGTCAAATTGCCACATATCGATTCCATGTCAGCAATTAGATCCATCTAAAGGATCCGCCTTGAACCCGCCAAACTGATTTTACTCCACGTTCTCAGGACTTTGGAGATGATCGATCTCGAGCGAATAGCCCCGCTGTGCGAATTCCAAGTGGCTTTCTATTGCTTCGTCAGAACTTTGCCAGTAAATTCTAAATATAAAAGCTGTGATTTTATTTCCTCCAAAATTCGCACCTCTTTTATAACTCGGTCTAATCCTGATACTATCGTAAAGTCCTCTCCAGACTAATCAAGTTATCAGGGGATATCTTTGGCATATCCCTACTTCGCCTATTATCTCCCTATTTTCTCCGAAAAGCCCTTTATTAAATCCATTTTACAATGTAACAATTATTATAAAGAAACAAACATATTTTTGAAAGAAAAATTTCTTTCCGCGAGTCACGCGGACTTAATTTCTAATGAGAAATCAGCATTTCTTTAGTCGTACCGCTAATTACCAACATACTGTAGAATCTAGAAAGTTTGCGTAAGAAGAATTATTATCTTACACAAGAAATATTCTCTCTCTGTGTTTTTCTTCTCTGCAGGTGCATTCAATCCTTCTAAGTGTTATAGTTTCAGAAACCTGCCTTTAGTTCAAGAAACTTGTGTCAATAGGAGCTCAAAATGAAACGAGCGAAGCGTGAGCTCGACTATTAAACGAGACCGAGAAAGAAAAAAAGAAAAAGAAAAAGAAAAAAAAACGGGGGCCGAGAAAGAAAGAAGAAAAATTGCGTTCCCTCTCCTTCTGACTTTTGGAAGGTATGCAGGAAGAGATCAAGCCCTCGTCGTGTCGCGCCTGCAATAAATTACTTCTCATAAAGCAACTCTTTAGTTTCTGTTCCTCCAGTGGCTATTCGTCTCTCCTCGGGGGAGTGAGGGTTTTCTCGCTCAAATAACAAATCGCCGCGTTTCTGCAGTTTTGAGAAGTGCCGCCAACGGGGGGGGGGGGGAGGGGGGGAGTTTCGGCGTTCTTGAAAGAAAACGTCAAATGTCAGAAGCGGAAGAAAAAGACGCGCGGCGAGGAAGAAACAGGCGGACGAGTTTCCTTTTATTTTTGCGGGGAACATGGCGACGAGATTGAGCTCTTACGTGTCACATGTCACACCCCCCCCCCCGACGAATTACATCTCGTAAAGTAACGCTACCGCCACCCTCGTCGCGCCCTCCTCATCTTCCATCTCTTGCCAATGTTTCCGACACCCTCTCTAAGAAAACGTTTCCTTTATTTTGAGAAAACCCGAGCAATGAAGGAACCACAAGGAGAGCTCCAGGTTGCTCCAAGTTTTTACGGGGGACGGGGACTTAAATGCCGACTTAAACGCCGCCGAATTCATCGCCCCTTGCTATTTCGACGATAATGAAAAAGAACGTTGTTGCCGCAGAATGCAACGAAATGAAACGTCGACCTAGACAAGCGCCACAAATTTTTGCTCTTCGTTCTCGATATTGATTTTTAACATTTAGTTTTAATATTACTGCAATATTCGTAGGTAAAATATATAAAGAATACAAATATAAAAAAAAATTTTTTAAATCACATATAGGTCAGAGATAGCAATAATGATAAAAATGATATTATCCCCCCCCCCTCTCTCTCTCTCTCTCTCTCTCTCTCTCATAGAAATACAATAAGACGCTAATTATCTGGTGAAATGTTACATATATCTGTCATTGATTATCTATAAAATTTTGAGATAACCAAATATACAAACAAGGGGAGAGATATATTTGAAACAGAGTTATATAAATATATAAAATATTTTAATATAAATTAAAGATTTCTATTTAGATATGTGAATTCCTACTATCAATTGAAAAATTTAATAGTCGGAAAATCAATGCCAAGATGATTGCATTCTTCTGTATTAACATTTTAATAACATGTATTTTATATGACAAAAAATATATTAAAATAGGATTTACAGTAGTAGATTTTAATTTCAATTAATTTCAATTAAATAAAAAAAAATACAATTATTAAAATATTAAATTATAATAGAAAATAATAGAATGATAGATAGCGACGTACAATAAAACTTTTCTTGAAAAGAAAAGAAATTCTAAATGTTCAATAAATAATTATAAAGTAAAAAAGCTCTTAAAAAAAAAATATTGATTATATAATTAAACAGATTATAAATAAACAAAAGTCAGTGTTCTGGTAGTTGAGACAATAGTGTATCGTTTACTCTTATTCGGACTAACATTATCATTACATAAGAAGTTGCATTTTGTCTATCATTATAACAAATGATTAAAATATCCGTGGATATTAAATGGATACCTAATACTAAAGTGATCAGTTTAAAATTAGACTGGTAAGATATCTTGAGACAAAGAACACATAATTTAATATATTTTCCTTCCCTTGTATCACAAAGAATAATCATGTTTCCGCGTTCGTTTATAGCGCAAAGACTAAGCATAATTCCATCGTTCTATTATATTATTCATTTCCTACAAAGAGAAGTAGTACGTAGAAAATAATTAATTTACAAAATATACAGCTTCCTCTCATTATGTCGTCTAACATTACTGCAGGCTGATGTCGTGAATTGAGAAAAATAATATTTTTCTTCGCTCTACAAACAAACATAGTCGCAAACATTATCAAGCCTTAGTAACTTTCCGTTACCTCGCACGGCTCTTATTTTCTTTACTATAATAAAGTAAAAAAAATAAGATGTTATTTTATAATATTAATCAAAGTTATTTAATCAATATATATATATATACTTACATATAATTATATATACTATAATAAATTAAAATATTAATTTTCTGAAATTTGTGTGAACTCGTAAGGCAAATTATTGTTGGCAAAAAAAATTGAAATTGGCGTGTAGTTAAATCTTTTACAAGAGCATCGAAGTAAATTATATGAAGACTTATTTTCGATTAATTTAAAAATAATTAATTTAATCAAACAACAAACTTGTTTTTATTAATCCTACATATATATTTTCTGCATTATATTAAAAAAAAATAATTTTGATGTAAAAGATATTTTTGTAGCGGATTGCTAACAATATTGCAGTGCAAGAAATTTTTCACAGTAACATTTGTGTATTTGTAAAAATTTTTCACAGTAACATTTGTGTATTTGTTATAATAAATAGGAAAAACAAATTTCTGTTGACTCAGAATTATCACGGATGTTCGATAAACAAATCTAACATATGTGAGATGGAAGGCGGACTAATTTGCTTCGAAACAGAGAGTACTATGAATTTCTTAATTAAGCCGGTATGCGATTCCTGCCACCCTCTTGGCAATTCATGCTGACTGGCTTCAGCTCATTGAGTCGCTGCGTAATATATTGAAATTTGGCCGGCATTCAAGTATGAGTGATTGGAACGAGGCAGCAGCGTTATAATAGCAACGATTGCGTCCTCTCGACCCATTTTGGATCGGTGTGTTTGCAAATGAGCAAGAAAAAGATAACGAGAGAATAACGGGGTTCTCCCCACTTTCTCCCCACGGGGGGAGAAAGTGAATGTGAGGGAATGCGAGAGACAAAGAGAGAACGAGTAGGCGCGAGAGAGGGTGGGAAGAGTGAATTTTGATGGAAACGATGCAGGTATCATTCCGCGAGCGATAAAAACAGCATTGAGATAAAAGAGGATAGAGCGAATGGCTGGCTCGTTCGAGGGCGATTGTGCGAATGCCGTGAAGCGTTTATATTTCAAATTTTACAGCGGCGTCGCGTGACCTTTCGAAAATACAAATTTCGGCCTCTCGCTCGGTTGACGCGCGGGGCTTCTCTCTCTCTCTCTCTCTCTCTCTCCCGTTGAAAATCCCGTGCACACTCAACAAATGTAAATCCATAGAAAAATAATAACATCGCGTAAACATCTACTCCACCTTGCGCGAGTCAAAAAAAGAATATGTTTTGTACATTTGCAGCTGCCCGAAGCCATTATGCAATCGTGTAAAAAAAAAATCACTACCTACTGAACGCATCAAGAATTAATATTCATATTAATAAAAATTTATTGAAATTATTGAAAACAACTTTTTTCTTTTTTTTTTTTTTTTTCGCATTTACGGACTTCTTTCTCTCTTCCATTATTATTTTCATTATTCAATATATATAGATAGATTACAAAATATTTTTAAAAATAAAACTCTTCTTCGATAAAATACATCCAATATTTATGCTTTGCTGTATCAACACATATAAATAAACGAATTTCTTTTCAAAATAATTTTATCTGATTTTGTCGTACTACGATAAAAATGAAGTTTTATAAAATACCGTAATTTAAATATTTACGTTTTACGGGAGAAAATTACGCTTTTAGCGTAATAATTTATTTGCGTTTTGAATATTTCAAAATATTTATTATATTACATTGAATACCGATATTCGCCAAGTGACGCACATCTCGCAATCGGTTTGATATCGATACTGCAGTTCGCTTTTGTCGGCTTGTGCGCAAACCGCAAACGCGATTCACGTATACTGCGCTGCGAAAAGTTCTATTTGAGATGGCCACATGAGGTAAACGTCTTTCCGAACGTCTTTCGAACGACACTGAGAAACGTTGAAATCGGGGAATTTCTATTTTCTTCAGTTCTGGTGTTGGTTGCACCGTGTTTACGAGGTCTGTCGAAAAGGAAAAAGGAAATGGTAAGACGGAATAAAATGTCGACTCTCACTGAAGATAAAAGAACGAGCTTTAAACAGCCTGATTTTTATACGATACCTTCTGAAGTTCACTAACACATTCATATGAAATTCATCAAAAATGTAAATAATGTTTGCAAACGAAAAATCGATCGAGTCATAACAGTGTCTCCTATCACAAAGAAAATAAATTTTGTAAAATAAGACATGTCGTTCCATCTTGTCACCATCCTTGTTTTATTTATGTATTTTTTTTTAATCAATCAGGATGCATTTTAAAATTATTTAAAATTAGAATAGTCATCTTCTGTTCCGATATCACTTTAAATTATCAAAATGGCGGCATAAATTAAAATCTTCTGGCGTTTGTTACTTTCTAATGTGTAACGTTATTCTTAACGGATATCTTTGTGTAAGATTAAGTATTAGTAAGCGTAATACATAGGTATAGTAAAAGTATTTGGGGAAAAAAAAAAAAAAAAAAAAATGAAAAGTAGCTTGGAAAAATTGGAATATGTTTACGCTGACGTTGTAATTTGACACTTGGTCACTCAGTGCCACGCTGTTTGAAGGTAAGGAGGTATAGGAGAAGTATACGTCTCTCTCTCTCTCTCTCGCAGATTCTGAAGTCTAAACATATTCTCTGTGAAAGAGCGGAAGGGAGAAGACGAGGACAAAACGGAGACTTCTCTACGTAGCTGTGTGTTACGCGTTTCTCGCGTTTCGAATGACTCACCTGCGGGGTGACTCTCGACTAAAATAGCGAAGCTAACCGCATAATAAATATAATAATACGTTGGATGCACTCCCGCGCTCTCACAATCCCAAGGAACCAAAACTAGTTGCGAAGACCAGTGTGTGTCGACTCTATTAAAAATCACTGCGCAATATAAACAGCGTAGGAAATATTTTTGCTAATATATGCAATCAGAGATTAATAAGTTGAGAATATATAATTATATAGAGTTTAAATATTGCAATATTGGTGTACATTAGGAAAAAAAGCATCATTTTTTAAAACGATATTTGAAGTCACGAAAGTCAAAAAAATATCGAGCAATTTCTGTGTGCAAAATATTTTACCTTCATTCCTTCATCCAACAAATAGATGACACCCAAAGTAGCACGGAAAGTAGACGAGATCTTGGACAATAGAGTGTAAAATGCAATCTAATAATAAGACAATATGTTGGTAATAATAATCCTAGTTAAAAAAAAAAAAAAAAAAAAAAAAAAAAAAAAAAAAAAAAAAGAGGTAAATATACTATAAAAATAAACATCTCAGAGAAATTTTGTATTCATTTAAATTCGACAGTAACTTCGGAAGTAGTAGTTTCTCTTGTCTTGTTAAAGTAACAGTAGAAATTTATGCGTACACTATCTCTCTCTTCCTCGGCACTGTCTCTCTTCCTTTATTGGGATTTTATTCCATTCGAAAATACAATAGCACACGGACGTCGATCCGATCGTGACATTAAGCTGCTTCTATTCTCTATTCCACGTGCAAATAAATGCAAATTTGGAAGGAAATGGGAAATCGCGCGAAGTTTGTTCATTCGGAGCATCACGCTGGACTTGACTTGTACCTTCAAAATGCCAACTACGACGATTATAAATGTGAAAAATGTCTCAAATTATCATAAGATCTTGAATTTTTATATCATCATACCTGTCATTATTACCACGCCAAATGTTTAAAGAAATTATTAAAATTAGTAGTCCGATTTTTAGACGATTCTAATAGATTTGATTGAAAGTCATTATTAATTTTTTTTTTTTTTAAATATTCAACATTAAGTGCTCGTAATTTAATATGTCCTTAATTGAATTAAAATTAGTTGAGAGATGAAATGTACAAAAATACGATATATTTTTCATGATAAAAAAAAATTAGTGATGTATTTTTAATAAAAATTTATATATTATATTACAAGCGCTCTGAATATACAGATCGTCTTTATATTGATTGATAAAAAATACGTTACTTTCAGAACATTCCCAGTATATGGAATGTAACTAACGAACCTCCAGCCCTATTGCCATCACTTGCGGAAATATCGAATTCAATATTTATTATATTTTCGTTGCAGCCGTTATTCGAGCCATCGGACACTACGATTGCGGGAAATGAAATATGGCAGAGGAATAAAAAAAAAAACGGAGCGATAAAAATGTGCAATGCAATATCAACGTCGCTGTATGAATTATATGACGTCCTACGACACGCGTACGTCATCCCATTCATTTATTCTGTGAGTCTTGTATAATTCTATATTTTTTCTCTTCGTTATTAAACGAATGTCTGCTGTCTATCGAGTTTATACATACCGCATATTTTCCAGTTGATTGGCAGAATGTATTTTAATGAAACGAATCGAATCACCGACAGCTTCTCGAAAGTCGGTTATTCCAAGATCTAATCGACCAGATCGTGAATCAAAATTGAAAATCGCCTTGCCCCCGTTACATGTCGGTGCTTGTAGATTAGAATAAATATTAGCGACAAATTAAATAAATCATTTTCATCATTATTTATTACTCGAAAAGCAAAGCGTGGAAAGTTGTTATTTAGGACTCTCAAAAAAATATATTCCAATTGTATCTTTTTTCAGAAGAAGGGGAAAAAAAAAAAACATTGCGATTTAAATGTAAATTGTGAATTTTAATTTACGATAAATTTATAAATTTACTTAATATACTATATTATTTCATGGCGAGAACATTTTCGTTCGGAGGGAAAAAACAAACGCGGCTTTCGCATGAAACGAGAGGAGAGAGAACGTTGTTTTGACATTGTATATAATGCAAAATTTTGGCAAAATTTTGCGTTAAATGGCAAAAGGGCGTTTTTTTGACGCGCGTTTTACGCTTTTAAACATTATTGTCGTAAAGTAATATTGCAGCTACAAAGTAATTCCTTTTTATAGTATCGCTCTCGAGGAAAACGAGGCATCGTCATCGCCGTCGCTACAATTGTATTATTGCCGATCATAAAACGTCGATACCAGAGCGTACTTCAACAGGTATAAAACAACGCGCGAACTGTCGCGGATGGGAAAGCGTAACATGAAAGTTTTACTTTACTTCTCGCCTGCACAGGCTCCTCCGTCCGTTTTCCCATCTTGCATTCTCGACACGTTGGTTGAAAGAGGGGGAGGGGGGGAGGGGGAGGGGGGAGGGTTAGTGCCTCTTGACTGGACTATTAAATCCCTCCTGACGTTACAAAATTGTCAACCCCTTATTCATCGGATATGTCCCATCCTCCATTTCCAACGTGACGATAACGGAGAGGGTATAAATCACTTGTTAATGTCAACAAGATTATTATTTTGTTGCAAATTTCAAGTAGTCATCTTATCTCAAAGGATGACTAAGTGAATGATTATAGGATCGTTAGATATTAATAATTCTCGTTAGGAATTATTCTTATATGTTATTAAAAATTTTAATAAAGGGGTCACTTAAAAAAAAAAAAAAAAAAAAAAAAAAAAAACAAATTGCAAATCGAAGAAACGTAATTAGTTACTTATCATGATCTGTTATATATTTCATTTAACGACAAACCTTTAATTTCCAGATTGAAATAAAAAGTGACGTGAAGAACAATTATCCGAAGAATAAAAATTGGCATTCACGTAAATGTAAATCAAATAAAAAAAATTATGATGCAAAGTTGATTAATATATATTCTTTTACCTATAAACTTTTTATCATTTTATCTCATGATTCGCAAAATCGAAGGAAGCTAATTTAAGTATTCTCTCATATAGTTGTTATTAAAAGATATCGATAGAAGCTACGTAATATTACATGTATTTTCTACGTGAATGCGCGATCCAATCAAGAAAGCACTCAACCTCGTCACTTTGATTCGATTGCAATGAGATCGCGTCACCAAAGGCAGTCTTACTCAGAAATTCCATATAGCTCAGATTATTATCGTTACGGCTAAGCGGGTTTACACAATTAATAACATTTGTAGCAAGAGTAAAGAAGAGCCATTTTCGATTAACGTTGTTGCATATTGAAAATAAACGGACTTCGAGGAATAAACGGTCTCCGACACAATTAACGCGAACGTTACTTTAATTGTTTATAATTGCATCTTGCTAGCTAATTATATAAGTGCTTGTCATTAACGTTCAACGGGTCTTTCCCGAGTGCCATGTGCATTTAGGCGAAAGCCACTACGCCAATGGATGCTTCAGATTCAACTATCGCCAGAAAGTTTGAGAGATGTAATAATTCGTAACATTACAGCATTACAATTGATAAACTTGATAGAAAGTTAATAATTTTCAATCACAATGAGATAAAAAAATATTTATGCTGATAACTGTATTTATATTACATTAATTTTGATTATATTATTATTATTATTATTAATAGCCATAAACCTATAAAAATATTCCACAAAATAAGATTATTATAATTTACTGCAATATGAAGGCAATAAGCAAGTAAACTACTTTAATAACAAATAATTATTGCAAAAGTGTAATGTAGAATCTTTTTACAAAATACTAAATATTTTATATAGCTTAATAATTTATACATTTTATACGCAACATGTGATAAACACATTTGCATTAAATATACATTAAATTTATATCAATTAAAAGTTGAAGCAATTTTACACAAATCCTTGCACAATTTTACATAAAAAGTCAACTTTCGTTCGTATTTTCTTATCGAACAGATGCATTAATTATAAAAACACGTTGTTTAATTTGTGACAGTTTGTGTACTTTTGATCTGTGACAATGTTTGACGTGCGTTCACCAACTAAGTCGATTGCTCTCGCCATCCAATTGGCATGACAGTATTTTTCCGGCTTTCATGCATGGGCTTCCAATCAAACAATCCTCGTATGCGTACCGCCCATTGTTTTCAAAATTTTTCTGCCGCTTTTAACGAATTGCCAGTTAGTCCAGCAGATAAAACAGAAGCACGTACGTGGATGAGCTTGATAAAACTAATGATTTACGGAGCACAGGCGAGATCGCGCTTTCTCCTCTTATTTTTATTTGACGGCAAAAATAATAGAGTTGAATGCAAATTTATATAAAACAGCGCACGGTTACTAAATCCCTTAGCGTTGGTTAGGACTTTAAACAGAACTTTAAACAGACGCGAAAAAATTCATACATATTTTCACTCACCCATTTGCAGGATATATAATATTCAAGATGGAGTGACTTACCTGTAACATAAAAAAGATCTGTTAAGATCTATCGGTATTACGCAAAAATTCGATAAGTAAAAAGATTAAAAGATGAAAACTAAAAAAAAAAAAAAAATTAATGCTGGACTGTCTAATCGTTTTCGCTAGCCGATTATGTGCTGACATTACTTTAGTATTTTAACGTATTTCTAAAGATAGGATCATAATATATTAAAATGCGCAAGTGAGGCGATATTCAATTCTTTTCATTATTACAGTACAATGCGAGGTTTCCGCGAATCATTTTTTTTTTTTTTTTTTTTTTTTAAGTAAAACAATTGGCTTTTTCTCTCCTTCTTTTCTACCAGTGCAAGTAGATTTGTGTACTGTCATATCCAATTCGCGTGTCTGCCGCTCGTGAAGGCGCTCAATCCTGTTGGCTGTGGAAGTACTCTCGACTCGTTTCATGGGCAAATGTAGCGACTATATGATATGCCAGAATTAGAGGACTAAGGTAGCAATCGCGGATTTTTATAGCCCTCCCGACTCGCCGTATCACGAAAGTATCCAAAGAGACTAATTTGCGGTTTCTCAAATTGCATGTCGACGAGTCCTTTTCGTAAAGGCGAACGTTCTTGCTGCTGGCAATTTAAAAAGAAAAAAAAAAAAAAAAAAAAACGTGGATTTTTTTTTTTAAATTTTGAAATGATGATTTTGAGATAGAGGATCTGTGTAACAAAGGATTTATAAATTCAAAAATCAGTTAAATATAAAGAAAAAAAAAAAAAATATGCCAGAAAATCTTTGAAATCAAAGATCTGTAAATGATGGAAATTAAAAAGATATTAGTTTAATTTAAAAAAATATATACAACGACTAGAAGTTTATGTCTACAATTATTGTTACAATTAAAAATTCTATTAGGCAAGTTCAGTTTTCTTGAATCTTCCCTTTTTTTTAAATTCGATATCCTTGAATCTTCGTGTAATTCGAAATCAATTTCAAGTAATATCTCTATCATAAAGGATTTTCGCACATACGGATAGAGCACTTCAATGCTTTTTAATTAACGTGACGACGTGAAAACGATGGAGCGTAATATGACGCCCCGTAATGTTCAAAGTATCGGCTCATTGCCGAAGAGTCATCAGAGAACCGTGGACAAAGCGAGAGCAGTAGTGAGCAATAATGACAAACAGGATGAAAAGCAGAGGCAAAGGATCGTAGGGCATCGCGTGCTTTCAGGCCGAGGGAGGAGGAAGAATGGAAGGTGCAGACAATATGGCGTATATCTGTAACACCGAGTCCCTGAAAAAGGACCGGGAAGTGCGGTCGTGTTCTCTTGCTTCTGTACATAGCATCACGTTTACGTTCTCTGTTTCCCTATGTTTCTACTCTCACTCTCTCATCCCCTCGTCTCCCCTCTCTCTCTCCCCTTCTCCCGACGTCTCTGGATTCCTCGCTGAGGCTTTGTTACGTTATTTATTCGTTTAATTAACTCTCCATCTCCTTTCCCCGCCTTGCTGCTCTTTGCAGATTTTAACACCGACGAGACACGCGACACTGCCTGCCAGGATTAAATCCGGTCGTGATTCATCTGTGGACGTTACGATAGAAGAAAGATGTACGTTTGTCGGAATCTTTATTTATTAAAAATGCCCTACACCCACCCTCTTGTCCAGCGACAAGATAACTCTCGCGATTTTTCTTAATTATCTTTTTTTTTTTTTTTTCGCAGTTCTTTCGCAGTTTCTTCGTATTTTATTCAATGGCCATGACACATTCAATACAAGTGCGAGTCAGTATCTTAATTAATGACATCACCTATTTATAAAATAGAAAAAAAATGATCAAATAATTATCACAAAACATTTCTGTAATATGGTATTGGCATTATTTGAATGTTTACAGAAAATCAAGATTATTCTTATCTTATATCTAGATTCTAAATTTATTTTATTTCTTAAAATACAATTATATTCAACAAAATTGTGTGTGTGTCTGTGTGTATATGTGTGTGTATGCGCGAGAAATGAAGTAATTATATTTAATGTCAACGCTAATTATGATGGATATTTCTTCGCATATTATTTCTTTCTTTTTAATTCTACATAAGCACTACATTATCAAGTCATGACCTTTATCTTCTGCCAAATAATCTAGAGATCTTGAGAGAGATTCGGAAAAATTATTTTCGTCAATGAAATCGCCATGGCCTTCCGTAACTTTCCTTTCTTTCTCATCCGCTTGCCGTAGTCATTGACGCCAGAGGTGCCGATTAACCCGAAGTAAACAACCGCCCAATAACATGCTAATGCGAACGGGTTCCCGGATTGAGCGTAAGTGGAGTCGATGTCGGCGGATAGGGTAGCATTTGAAGGGACCGGGTAGGGGGTTAGAAGGGTAGAATTGAAGGTAGAATTTGATACTGCCGTGGTCTGCGACCCAACCACGTTATTAGTCGATCGAATAAATTTCGCGTCGATACTCTCGAAACGTGTCGTCAGTTAAGATTGTACACGTATGATATTTCAAGAAATATACGCATTCCGCCACACAAAAATATTATATATTATATATATTATAATATGATCCAGTATCATTAAATAAAAAATAAAATGATTAAGGAGAGAGGGGAGGTGGGAGGAAGGAAGGGAGGGAGGGAGAGAGAGAGAGAGAGAGAGAGAGAGAGAGAAAGAGAGAGTAGTCACTTATAGTTTTAGTTATGAACTAATAATTCGTTCAAAGACATATATTTGTAATTGTTATCGTTTATGATAATAGATTATGTTATGATTAGAACTTGGAGTCTTCTAATATATTTCATGTTTTCTTCCTCGATAAGTTCGCGTGAGATAAAAGGAATTAAAGCGTTCAAACAGGACGTTGATTTTTTGGGGCAATATATAGAGTGCGAGTTATTTGCAAATTGTTCCATTTTTCAATAGAAATGCAGACCTCCATTGACCCAAATCCCTCGACCTAAATAAATAAAGATAATTCTAGGTCCTCTAACATTTTTATAACTTTGTTTCTACCTTTCGTATCTCTCTTTAATTTTATGCAATTTAAGCTTTCCTTAATAAATCTTTCACTTAATTTTATTTATATGCAGCTAATGATATTGTAACAATTTGCTTGCTCTTATTTATATGTCTATATTTTAGATTAAATAAGAATTATTAAGAGTTTTTATTCTAGCCATATAGTACATATATATATATATTAAACATATATATATTAATAATTTATAATACTTATATTGTATGTCACGAGAGGAATGATTAAATTAATCTTTGTTTATTTCTTTTATTGGTCATAGTATCGTATTTGTGAGTTATCGTAAAATCTACTAGAATGGTTTCCTAAAGAACGGTGAGTGAGATGGAAGCGAATCGAAGAGATCTAATAGCGCAGCTTCAAGAAATACTTCCTAACTGGATTACAGACATTCCTCTACGTTTCTCATCGAATCAACCGATACACAGTAAGACACCTGGCAGTTAAGGAAAATGAAAAATTACTTCGTAACTTAGTTTTCGCTAAGTGGTCAGAGTGGACTTTCGTGTAGCTGCTTTCCGTAGGAAGACGGATCTAAAACAAAAGGATAAGTTCTAGAAAATATCAAACCATGAAGTGCCTCCCTTCTTCAGAATCAGTTGCTTATCTCAAGCGAGGAGAAACGAAGCACGAAAGACTTGGTTTATTTTATTCAAGTGCAATTTTTCATTACGGACCAGAATTATTTCTAGATATTGGCGCAGAGAGTAATTTTTTTTTTTTGCTAATTTAATAAAGAATTAAGTACGTAAATAAATGACATACGCAGTAAATTCTATAATTTATGTTAAAAGGTAAATTGATTTCTTCGTAATTATGTCAACCATAACGTTTCTCGGTTTAACTACGGATAAATAATGCATGGCGAAGATGTAATCGGAAAATATTACTCGTACGAACCGATTATTCACGATTACGTTAATAATGTGTTATATCATTACAAAAACGTGAATAGCTCGATAGGTCGGGAAGCTTGCGACCCGATCGATCATTCTCGTGTTGCGTGGGCATATCGCTAATCGAGATAAATTACGCGATAGTCATTATCACCGGACCTCGTTTAATTCGACCAGTGATATTTTGGAAAACGTCCTAAATAAAATTCAAATTTATTTTCAATAACCGAATACCCAAATAAATTGTGTCGTATACGATGTGATAAATTATATACAGGATAAGCTTAACGAAAAAAAGATATATATATAAATACTATTCTAAAATTCACAAAAGTCTCTTTTCAATTGTAAATATTAAAAATAAAATTAAAAATAAATAAAGATTTCAATATCCACGCTTCAGTAATTATTAAAATTACAATTAAAATTAAAATAATTTTTAATTTTAATTATGCCGATTAAAATTGTTCGAGAAATTGGGATACACACTTCGACGCAAACGTAAAGAATTAGTTCGATTTTCTTTAAATTTCACCAAATTTCAATTTATATAGAATCAAGTTACAAAAAAATATTTATTTAGTTTTTTCTACATAAAAAAATATATCGCGCATTCATTAACGTTATAAAGAAAAAAAAGAAAAAAAAAAACAGAAAAAAAAAACTTTGATATTCTAAATACAGGGCGATACAGAAACTGTCGAACTGTCATAAGGTTAAATTTATGTAAATTAGGCGTGGCCTAATTTCATCGCGGATAGATTATATATCAAGAGCCAGACGTTGAAGTAAGCGATAAGAATCGCTTTTCGTGCGAGCGAGTATTATTTCCCAAATGGGAAAGGTGGGTGAACTGCGAGCCGATCGATCGCGCGCGCGCGGAATCGCGTGTTCTGGGAATCAAGTTCAAGCACTCGCGCGATTTAATAGGCGGCTCAGTCGCCGAATACTCGCGACGGTAACAAGGAGGGGGAGGGGGGGGAGGGGGTGAGACGACGACGACGACGACGGGGTGAGATCCGAGTGATTCTCGTCGGTTGATTCCCCCGTGCGTTGCCTCTCCCCTTCCCCCCTCCCCCCCCCCCGCGAGATAAATGCGAGGCTCGCGACGCAACGTTTCTCTCTCGGAAATCACGGTAATTGTTACGGAGGGTCAAGGGCTCGGGTCGCGGGAATAATTTACGAGTGCTACGACTGCGGGAACTTGCAGGCGTGCACTTTAATTTTACACGAGATCGATAGTACGTGTCGGCACGTGTTTACGGTACGTACGTTACCACGTACGTGCGCCGTCGTCTCGACGTACGTTACATATGCCCTTATCCTTTATTCATACGGCTTCCGTAGCGTGTAAAGTCCTAATCGTCAAAGAGAAACGAGAACGCGCCGGAGGCAAAGGCCGCTTTTCCGTTTTACGATAAAACGATTTCGCTCGATGGGGCAACGAGGGAAATCGAGAGACAATAAAATCGTATTAAAACCCCATTCCGCGGACACCGCTCCACTTTATCTCATTATCTCACGCGGCAATCCGCCTCTGCTTATCTTCATCGATACAAAATTGGAGTCAACGTTCTCAATCAACAATATCATCTACGGGAATTCGTGCACGTGTATATAATCGTCGTTCGATCGACGCGTCTATATTATATGTGTACATGTGTACATATAACGTAAACAATATGTATACAATTCCATCAAATTATAAGAGGAAATAATAATAGATATTTTTAGACAGTAAATACAAAAATAATCTGTAACACTTAAGCTTAACGATAAATTACTCAACAAATTATTTCATATATTCACACGCACTCGTTTCCATTTTTCGTTTGGCTAATAGACTAATTATCGAGTGATCCAGATAGCAATTTTCAAATTTACAAAATCATATAATCTATCACTTTTATATTCTTTTTAGATCGATCGTTGCATATGAATATTAATGTCATTTTTATCATTAATTCTTCTCTCAGAAATCTTCCCTCAGAAACAAGATATACAATTTCATAAAAATTATCTAATAGATATTTTTAGATATAAGTACGAAAATAACCTGCAACGTGTAAGCTTCAATAAATGTTTCAAATATACATATGTATTTACCTCCATTTTTTTATTAAACATAGAATATCGAGTGTGTTCTAGACAGCAATTTCCTATATAATTTACAAAATTATTATATAATTCATCATTGTACATATGTCTCTTTTTAGATCGATCGATCGATATACCGAATATCAATATTATTTTTATCGTTAATTCTGCGCTCTCAGAAAGCTTCCCTCGGAAAGGTGCACCGATATAATGGCTTTTTCCAAAGCAATTATCTGTCGCACCTGTGCATCACGATCGAACCACCACGCTGTAATTTATGCGTAGCTAATTGTGTCTCTCGCATAGTGGAACTTCCGCTTCCCTCACAGCGACACGAGGGACAGAGAGAGAGAGAGAGAGAAAGAGAGAGAGAGAGAGATAGCCATTGATACTCGGCGATATAGAACGCTCGCGGCAGTGGGGTGAACACCGCTCGATTATAACAACCCTTTTACAAAGACGGCTCCTTGTTCGTTTGCAAAGGACTTTGCGTTGTAAACAACAACGTCGGGGGCTTGGGAACACGAGACGAGAGAGTTGCGCGACGGCAAAACGCGACGGAGACGGGAAGTAGGTCGCTAGGACGCTAGCAACTTTTCCTTTCAATCCCCCGCAGGCCTGCCTGCCTGCCTGCCCCTATTTCATCCCCCGGCGAACGCGTTTTACTATTCGAGCGATTCCTAGCACGAGCGCGGCGTTGATAATGAATCGAGATAATGCGAGGAAACGCGACAGCATCGACGACCGTTACAACAACACAACAACAACAACAACCGAAATTCTATCGCATTGCGAATTTGCGCATTGTCGTTTCTACGCGAGTTTGCCAATTGCATTTACGCTTATCGCGTAAATAGAACGCTTAAATATATGGCGAACAATTGCCTTTCCCTTTGACAATTTATAAAGTTACGTTATAAAAAAAAAAAAAAAAAAAAAAAAAAAACTGGAAAATGTTCTCGCTCATAAAGTTTCGTTTTGAACCTGATAAACTTACAAACAAAAACATTAATCCGATGCATTTTAACAATGCGTAGAATTTGTTACTGATATGAAAAACTATGTTAAGTAAAATTACTAAATTATGTTAAGTTATACAAAATATATATTTTACATTACCAATGCGTCACCGTCATATATAACTCAACGACACGAGCAGGCGACAGTTTTAATTAAAATTTAATTAGCACACTGTTGTATACGACAAACGTTTGTGTAATTTTGGACATGAAATTTAGTTTCTATAATTAATAAAAGTGCTCGTTTCTCTTTAATGCAGATACATTGGCGAACAACTTGCATTCGATGTATGCAGTACAAAAGAAGCAACAAATGTGCAAAAATATAAATATAAATATTTAATAGAATGCTCGCAACTACATTGCCGTAAACTTTTCGCGATATTATTTCGATCAATATCATTTCCGTTCTGACATTTAACTTTTTTAAACTTGACTTTTATTACAGGAAACATATCTTACAAGAGCTTAAAATACAATTTTCAGAATTCAACTGTTGTCATAAATCTCACATATCCTAAGCTAAAACTAAGATTGTTCGGTGTTTTATATATGAGTTTAAAGTAGATAGTAAAGAGATATGGTAAATTGTATGTAAAAATCTATTAATAAGCCTGTTCTCTTATTTCTCTATTGCTCTTTATATATTTCTTACAGATTTTGCCAATTTAGCAAAAATCTTAAAAATTCTTACAATGTTTATATTTATATAAAAACAGTTTTGAAAATTTTTTTTTTATTAGCAAAAATTGTTTTACAATATCTGAAACGTTTTTACATTGTTTATATTTATGTAAAAACAATTCGGAATTTAAAATTTTTTTTTAATAAACAAGAAAGATTAATAATCGTATGTTTCATTTGCAATGAGTGAAAGAGAAAAGCATTAGCTTTACGATTTTATGTCGTCATATAGCGAGGAAAATGGACGGATCAACACAATAGAAACACAGTTTACATACCAGTTGCAACGCTAACGTATTGACAGCTTTGATGTAAGTGTTCCCAAGTCACATGATCTGTCACCATTTGGTGAAAATTATAGTGAATTACATTACACACGTGTTGAATAAACTATAAAGGTGATTATTATGGGCTTCCAGTGAAAGACACAAATAACATTGTGTAACGTGCACAGTGAATCATTTTACCTGTATCTCATATTGACAAATCGCGAGGATAAAATAATCTATTGTATTATTATAGTGTGTTAATTGTTATCTTTTGGTGGAAAACGCCCAATATAATAAATAAAATGATAAAATAAACTAAAAAGAAATTTCACATGTTTCACTTTCACAATAAAAGACGCAACTGACACACTACGTATGTGTATATTCTTCTCTTTAAGGGTTATTAAAATTTAGAATTACGCACACACACACACACACACACACACACACATACACACATTTCACATTGACAAACAACAAAGATAAAATAATTTACTGTATTTACAGTATGCGACACAAGATCAAGAGTGTAGTTGTCACCTCTTCGGTTTTCGGTCGAAGATTTTGATTTTTTTTTTTTCCCAATTTCCCGGTAGATAGGAAAAGTTTCCGGTCAACAACTCTAAGTTTTAATAACCTTAGAGAGAGGAATATATACGTATGCGTACAATTTGTTTTTTTTTTTTTTTCAAAAGAAATCTTCTCATTTATTTCAGAAAAGAACATCACGATAACGGTAACGGTTCCAACAAATCCAGGTCAGTACTCTAAAGGTGACAACCGTGATTTACGAGTCATATTATTGGCCAATTTGGATGAGTGCTTGTCCATCGGTGGTTACATCGCGGTCAGTTTGTAGATGTCCGACAAATTACATCGTTGCAAATCGCACCCTCGCGATCCACCACCTTTCGCACACATATTTCCACTCGCACTCCCTCGCTCTTTCGCGATCCTGTACAGCATCAGGCGGCCAGGAGAGGGGGAGGAGGGCTGAAAAGATTACCGTCGACAGATTACCCCGGATGTTAAAAGCGCTCCCGCGGACGGGAGCCACCCCCACCCCTCCCCCGCCGGAAGCTCGCGGATTAGCGAACAAAGTAACGACTCCGTTATCCGCTTAAGTAGATTCGTTGATAAAATTCTGCCTTCCCCCGATGATGGATTTGATCGGTTCACTGCACCGAAGGCGATGCGACAGAGAGATTGAATTATGATGAACGAAATATCCGGTGTACTCGATGTGGCACGAGCATTGGAGTGAGAAAAATAACAGCTTGTCATAGAAAACATGAATAGTGAGACAGGACTACACAAGATTCAACTTTTACTCTGTCCTTCTAAAATATTACTTTAAACGTAGCCTCATATATCGATTTCGAATATTCAACATTAATCGTTCAAAAAAAAAAAAAAAAAAAAAAAAAAATCAATGTATTTGTTCAACATATTTTAATTAATATAGTATAATTTAAGCATATTTTATAATTTAATTATAATTTAGATAAATTCGGTTGTACAAGGTTGTAATGTTAAATTTTAATAGTACTTACAAATATTGAGGGAAAATTAATCATAAAGAAAAAACGCTAGAGGCGTCCTACGTTCGATAAAAATTAACCGTAGTCTACCATATAATTCATTTTAATGTATAAGATTTACAAAGTTACAATTATGACTCATTCAAAATTAAATCCATCAGAATCGTGTGTTATGAAGTAATATCAAGCATTTTTCAGCTTCGCCGACATGTTCTTACGCTTTCGGAACGTGCCGTTCCGATCGTCGCGGGGTGGAGACGAAAAAAAAAAAAGAAGGGGGGGGGGAGAGAGAGAAGGAGGGAGAGAGAGAAAAACTGCAAGACAATGCCGTCAGTTCGAAAAGAGAAGAAATAGCTGGAGCGTGTCGGATATTATTGTCGTCGGTGTAAGTGGGTATGGGAAAGTCGGGGGTTGGGTCGGAAAGAAGGAGGGTGCGAGTAGACGCACGCGGAGGAGAGTCGTCGGTCGCACATGCACGACGACGACGACGACGACGACGACGACGATACAATTTGGAGCTTTGCACCGGAGGCATGTGACAATATCACGGCTACGTGCTACGTGCCTCATGGGCGACGCCATGCTTGGGAACTGCTTACGCCTACGAGGAAAACGCAACCACCGACACCGGAGTAGGACGCCAGCGTCTACACACGTGCCAAAGTGAGGGGGGGGAGGGGGTGGGAGGAGTGGATGGGGGGAGGATGGGTGGTTTGGCCGGGTGCACGTATAGAGAGACTAAGGAAAAGGAAGGCAGCGTATCCTGAAGTGGCGGGTAGGCGCGTGCTCGGCAGGATTTTCTGTATTTGGATTTGTCGGATTTGTCAGATTTTTCTCAGACGATGCTCCCTCCCTCCCCCCCCCCCACACCGCCCCCCTTCTTCTCCAGACTGCAACCAACACTCGAGATCGTCTCTTTCCTCCTCCCCCTCTCCCTCTTCCCCTTGCCCAGACTCCTTATGTCTCTTATTCGTACGCTCGCCAAGAGTGCATGCCGAGCACTTTTGAAAAGATTTAACGGAATTTTGTGTTGGCAAGCTTCTTCTAAAATAAATAAATCCAAAAATAAAATCTACAGCCTTCGCAGCGTCTAAAAATATCCCAATATCTATTTTATTTGAATTTCTACAAAATGCGTGTATTTGTTCTTGATATCCATTTGTTTCTCCTCTTCGGCCATCCATCATGTTTATTTAAATTAAACAACTCAAACGTTAATTGCACTTTTATACGGCTTTTTTTTAAAAAAGCTCTACAAAGTCGATTTAATAATGTCGAACAATGTCGATTTTATTTTATTGAGTGAGAAGACGAAAATTACAAGTTTCAGACGTGTGTAATCCGTTTCATCTTTCCCTTGTCATCCGAGTCAACGATCGCTAAAAAACGTTTGCCGGTGCGGAAGACGCTCAAGTACCAAAGTCTAACAATGGAATCGCCGGGCTCTTATAATGTCTTGATGTCTTGATTTCCGTTTTAGTGGCTTCGGCAAATCTTTTCGATTCTTTTGAGAGAATTGCGCTCTGTCATAGTTTCGCAAAGATTTTAAGTGTTTCCCATTTCTGCTCCCGACAGAGAGAGAGAGAGAGAGAGAGAGAGAGAGAGAGAGAGAGAGAGACTCGTCCGTCGCGTACGACCGGTCGATTTTGCCGATGGATGAAAGTGTGGGGAAAAGAGAACTCGGACTTTGCGTTCGACGCTTCATCGATACGGATTTAATTTTCGTGAAAGCGGACGCGACTGGCGAGTATGCGAGCGATCCGAATAGCCCGTGGAACCTGCTACGAAGGCAGAACACGAGAATCTACGGCCGGGATACGTGACCGGATACGACAACTCGAAGATAGAAAAATGATCTATCGGCGAAGTTCGGTTGGAGGAGGTCTGCCAATAGGGAAGATGGATGGCACGGTAATGCTGTTTGCAGAGAGTTCCAATTCCTGTTGGATAATATAATTCCCAATCTCGCAATGTTACTCTTGCGCCGCAAGTGCGCATCGCAGCCCCATGCAGATTAAATGGCACACGGGAAGGACGTGTGTTGATGACACGACGCAGGTCGAGGTATAATCGATGAGTGTCACTAAGTCAAGAGAGCAAATGTTTTTTTTTTTTTTTTTGTAAAAGATATTAAGAACTTAAGTTTATAGAAACTAAAAAAAAACCAAAACAAGTCGTCATGAGTAATTATAAAAATTACGATTTGCAAAAGTCGTAAGTATGATCAAATGATTCTAGAAATATATATATGATATATTTATATAATTAATTTCTACGTATGTTTATTTTTTTATTAATTAATTTATATTTATCATTGTTGCAAAAAAATATACGTATTAACGCTTGTTCTCCAGTGTCTACGTGTTGTACTCTTCAAGTGACGTCACACAAGTAAATTTTTAAACGGAAATGAACTTTTACGCACGTATGTAATAAAATAATACAGACAAAAACGTGAGAACACTTGCCTTCTTCGAGTCTAATATTACAGCGTAAGATTTGATAAGAACTGTTATCGGGGCTCGTCTAGATATGGTGCGATAATGCGACGAATGCGCAAACGCAGAGCACTATTTGCGTTGCTCGAAGGCAACAAATATTTACGTAATTCGCTGTGAGTAAACTGTGTGTGGGGTACTCTAATCGTTCTCCGAGGCAAATAGATAGAAATCGTACCTGTCGACAAGTAGAAATTAATTTCTATGTGTTTCGAGCGTGGTGAAGCATTCGAATCTAGATAAAAGACCACCCCCCCTCCTCCCCACCCCCTTCGCCGTACGACCTTTAGGGTCCGCAGCGACCCTTTCGAATTCCTCCCTAGAGCAGCACATATCACTTAAACCCTAATTGTCAAGGAATCTAGTATGCCGTTAGCAAGGTCTTGTAACGATTTAACCGACAATTGTTTCTCATTTGATTTTAAAGGAAAACACAACATATATTATTTATCTAGATAAAATTATTTATATTGCTATATATTGGGTATATCGTTTATTAAAGTAAATGATTCAACCAAACTACTGTTCATTGTGGCGATACATTGCAGATAACGCTATAAATAATATGCGTCATGTAGCAATATCGACACATATTTGCATGGCGTAAAATTAAAATAAACATCATACGTCGTGTGCACATCGATATATCATTTATTTTATGTTACCGGGATTAAATGTGACAATATGTTACGCTTTCTATTTAGCAATATCATTTTACGTGATTTATTGCGTTAGATAATTATATTAAAAAAAGAATTTCTCTCTCTCTCTCTTTCTGTCTGCCTATAACAAAATGCCTTTGCTCAACAATTTGCTTTTATTATTCTGTACTATTTGGCATATGACATAAAAATCAAATTTTATAAAAATTAATAAAACGCATATGTATTATTCATTTGACAAAAAAATGGATATGTAAAACGTCTATTGGCATTGGATAATGTCAATTTTAGTATCAATTTTCCATCAATTTTTTTTACATTATACGAAAACTGTTGACTACGTCAACATGAATCATTTGCAAACATTTTATTTATAAAATTAGAGATATCCATTCGTCATATATCTGACAAATCTTTTTTTAGAATTCGTTTTAATCGATAATCTTGTTACGTTCCGAGTGCTAAATAACTTGGTTGATTGAAAATAAACTTTTTTTCGTTTAAGAGTAATCAGATTTTTTTTTTTTTTTTTTTTTTCATTTTATCGGCTGTTCGAGCTCATTTATTATATTATATTAACATTTCAGCCTTGGCGCGTCTAAAGAAAAGAGAAATTCTTCCGTTCTTGGAATCGCGCTCGTTTTACATAAGATGGCATATTTTAGCAGCATCCATCGGCGGGGGGTAGATGAAGAAGACTTAGGAGCAACGGTGAGAAAGGTGAAGAATGGCGCAATGTCGCTCGGAAGGCCGAGGGAGAGGATTTAGCTCTCGCTCTCTCTCTCTCTTTCTCTCTCACATCGAGGAATGCCAGCGAGTTATTTTAGGCCTTCCCATTCCCAACCCTCCCCATTCTACAGAGACACATTTACGCGACGTAACGAAATAATGAAGAAGAGCGCCCTTTGCCGCCGCGACAACACTCCTGACTTTCGACGATGAAAAAAAATCTTTTCTCTACAAACTCTCCCTTACGCTCCTCCCTTTTCTCCTCTCTTCATCCCCCGTTTCTCTTTCCTTTATCCGTCCCCTTCCCCCCCTCCTTTCTCATTCCTTCTTTCTCTCTCGGTCTCTTTTATGATTCCTGAAAGAATACCGGAGCACACGCTAAAGGGAATACTTTACGATGATGAAGAACGTCGTGACATTTTCCGCGCATAAATACTTTTTCCATTAGAAGGGGACATAGAGCAGAAACGTGAGTCCTTGTTCTAGGAGCCTCTTTGTCCCCGTAAACAGCCTTTTTAAAGCCATGGTTATGAAAAAGTTACGGGTTATCTATGATGACGTAAATGACGTAAATGGGTCATATTTTCGAGCACTTTCCAGCTAAAAGCCGATGAGATGCAATTAGCAGAATTTGGATCTTTATAAATTTGGATCTCTACGTTTATTTAAAAAAAAAAAAAAAAAAATTAATAATAAAGCCTTGTCTTTCCTCATCAAGATGTTTCCGAGAATTCCTGACTCGACGGGAAGGAAGGACGCCCACTCTTCAAAGCATAATGTTTTTTTTATATATTGTGCTTCTAATATTATAATATGCGACTCTTCTTCTCTTCCGCTTGACTTTCCGTTACGAAGGAAGTCTTGTATCCGATATTCTCGCGGCACGTTTTTTTTTACGTCAAGAAGTATCTTATTCTCAGCTTTCGAGTGAAGAATGAAATTATGAAGGAGAGAGAAGTAAATCGTAGATAACAGGATAAGCATGAAATTTTCCCGTCATCTGTTACGAATTAAAAAATAACAGCGGAAACGGAAATGTAAAATTCACAATTGCTCAAAATGCCGCATCAAGCATAACAAAATTTTTACAGCGCTATGGCGCTGAAACATCAGTTATATTAACCATTTAAAAGCAACAAAAATCTTAGAAAAATAATTTGGAAATTTTTATCTAATGATCTTACTATAGACGTTATTGTTCTAAATTGAGTGATAAATGTAATGTATAATTTTCTTCTATTTAATCTGAATTTTGTTAAAAAAAAAAATCAAATCAATCGAGTTTACGTTACGTTAATTTGGTGCGTAACTAGTAAGTAGTAAGCCCAAGTTTCATCAATAACGAAACTCTTTCATGTTTACAGAAGCAGTGAGCTAACTAAACTTCTAAGCACAATAACAATATCAGTGCGACGCTACTCTGTGTTTTCGCTACATCATTGATACAAAGCAAGAAACTCTAGCTAACAGACAGTTAATATTAATGTTGTTGCAATCGCCTCTTGAATATGTTAATTAACTCTGAAACTGGTAACATGGATTTCTGTATGTAAACTGTACAATGTAAATAAAACATTTTAACAGATTGCCGATGGGCTATGAAGTTTGCCGATTCAATATAATGGAGAAATTTCCGTAGTCTGTTATCACTGTAAAATCGTAATAGGGGTGATCTATTTTCAAATTAGTCAGCAATTATTTAGTACACAATTGAACATCACTGCGTTTTGTTACAGCAATTAACAATTTGCCTCAGTAGCAACCAATCTAATGTTATTGTCACTTAATATTTCAATGTTTCCTGTCGAATAATAATTTTGCGCAATAACTGGTTTATAGTCTTTCGCAAAATAATTTAAAAAATATTTGCAAAAGAATAGGATTAAAAATAGCGCAAAAATTTTTTTCAAAATTATTCTCCAATTTTTATACACGATAATTTTGTATTAAATTAGCGTTTGTTGTCTGCAAAACTGCAATGTGTGATAAATGAGTTATCACGTTATACAAAATGTCATTGACTTTTTGCGTTATTCCTCCGACTTTAAAAGTGCAAAGTTATATTTAACTTAAAACAAAAAAACACTGAAAAATTCTGTGTGTCATTTTTTAAAAAATTTCGCAGTGTAAGAATAATAATAATAATAATAATAATAAAAAAAACTCACGTATTTTCCTTTTGGTCGCCGTTGGTCGAGTGCGACGGGGACGGCTGGGTCTGTTGTTTGGAGTAGGGATGGTGGTGCACCACGTTGTTGTTATTATTGTTGTTGTTATGCATGTGCACCTTGTTGGCGTTGCTGTCGGTGGGAGAGCCCGGCGAGATTTTACCCGCCAGAGCGTTCAGTGACTGTAGCATTTTCATGGGAGTCCGTTTGGCGACCGGTTGACGGTGCCCCCTTCGCTCGCTCTCGTTTATTCTTGAGGAAGACAGGATTATTACACGCTTGCGGTTTGAAGGCGTCAACCCTCAAACTCTACTGTACGTGCGGGAAACAAAGCTAGCCTCTAGGATCTCTAGGGCGAACTGCAAACGGAGCACGGTTACACTCTCGATTCACGAATCACGTTCGTGTTCGGGAAACGAGACCCGAAATCTCGACGGGGAGCAAGCACACACTTATCACGTGAATTAAGCACACCGAGAACACAAAAACACGCGGCCGAGAAGGCTGGTTGGCCGCCTGGAGTCTTGTTCAATTCGTTATCGAGCGGCGCCTGATAGGGAGAGATCGATGCGATCGATTTTTGTGATATTTTAGAAACGCCAGTTCGGATATTGGAGTATCTTTCGAGATCCGATGTTGACACGATCCAGCAGTGGAGGCGAATTTGAAATCCTGTGGACAAGTATCGGAGATACGGATAAGAATCTTATCTCTACATTCACGGAATTGATAGTGATATGTGTGATTGTGATCGGAGTACGCGTCATCGAATTTCATTACAACCTGCGTTTACTTTCAATTTAAGATTTATGCAAACTTAACGCAATACGCCTGATTGGCGGATGACTGATTCTGTTAATAATAATTAAAAAATATAACTAAATTAAATATCTCGTCTATGTGTTTAAAAATGTTTATTTTTGTCTCCTTTTCATATTCCATATCTTTAAATAATTATACCGTTAATAAATAATAAAATTTAATTAAAGTATTTTATCAATTTCACAAAAATGTAATTTGTGTTCAGGAATTAAACTAAAATAATGAAATTAATTTCCTGAATTTATGTAAAAATATGATTAAATTTATATAAAAAAATTTAGATCCATTTAAAAGAGAATTATCATCTACATTATTATATTGTAATTTAACAAAATTTAATTTCTCTCTCTCTCTCTGTCTGCAATTATGTACGCAAAAGAAATTTTATACAATTAAATATTTAGAAATAAAAATATATTAAAAAAGAAAAATACGTTTTCCTTAATTTAAAGTTTCTTTAATTTCTAATGACTGTTGATAAAAAAAACATTTTATTAAAAAATATCAAAAATGATATAAAAGTAATGTACGATTCGTCTATAATTATTCATAAGTGTAATCTAATTTTTGATATTATCGTACTTTTTAAATGTTAATTACACGTTCAGCATTGTTCGTGCGCAAAGGCGAAGGAAATGCACGGAGACAAACTAGGGAACAGTGGACGACACAGTGGAAAAAAAATTAGTCAAGTGAACGCGTGCGTTGTAAATTGCTTTAAAACAGGTCAATTAAAAGTTTAAGTTTAATTAGAAACTCAAGTCATGTACAATGCACGAGCGAGAGTGGGGGAGGGAGAGAGAGAGAGAGAGAGAGAGAGAGAGAGAGAGAGAGAGAGAGAGAGAGAGAGACTGATATCGCTGCTCGTTTGTCGCTCGATTTTCTTCCTTCTGCTATCTCTCACTTTCTCACCTCTGTAGCCGTATGCCTTGTCATTTCATCTGCGTAACTCCCAAATCCCAAATTACCGAGCACACGAGCTTCCTTTTGTTACGCGCACGGTTTCATAGCGGGTCAAGTCTTAGAATCCGGATGCTTGAAGAACGAAGAACATAGAAGATACGCGCGATAAGAAGAAACTGATAAAAGCGAAACAGGAAGATGCAGGAAGAAAGAATCCGTCGCCTAGGAATTCGAATTAGTTTCCTTGGCGCGAAGGAGCATTTGCCAATCTTCCATCGCGAAATCTTCCATAGACGAAATTCTATAGAGCAACTTTAGTCAAATCAAAATGAGAAAATTATGAAGCAGAAGGATAAATGGAATTTAAAATTTTTGAATGTGATAATTGACATTTTTTATATATCCTATGCTCAATTCGTCGGTTAATTTTATTTATTATTTAAATGTAAAAAAAAAAGGGTATATCGCATCATTTGTTGACAAATTGAAAAAAATTAGACGTTTAAATCTCGAATGGAAAATTTAACATAAAAATGATTATTTGAAGTTTATTGAATATAAATGATCCAATTTCAAATTTAATCACATCGATTCTATGCCATTTTGACCTAAGGCTTAATCAAAATAATTTTTGAGTTAAGATAAAAAAAAATCGAGCGTACAAACGGGAGTTACTATATGCAGTATAAATGTATAACTCTTTTTCATCTATATTAACCTTTGTACTTAATTGTCGCCAAGCAAATTGGCGACAGGAACCTTTAAACGACATGATGAATCATTAACTCGCTATCAGATAGCGAGAAAATATTTCGGCGGTTGTGTGGGGTATAAGATATGGAATTAAAGGCGAATCGGAGTTGAAATAATTCGAAGGAGAGGTCCCCGTCAGTTTAGATCTGCTCTCGTAAAACCAAGCGAGAATTGAATAGATACTTGTGAGCCTGTCACTACGCAACGCGGGTAGAGGAAGAGAAGTCGAGCCGACGCGCGACGGGTGTAAGAACTCACAGCGAAGAGATTTTAGCTTCTTGCGGATTACATTTGAAGGTTCGTCGAGGGCAAAGAAAAGATGGGGGAGGGCCGCGGGAGGGTGCGCTAGTTCGCAAGAGAAGAGGCGAGTGCAAAATAGAGAGGTGAACTCGTGGCAAGAACGGGGGGATATAATTACCGGAACTACAGGCGGTTGTCAAATGTCAAAGAGATCGCGGATAAATTTAACACGTGAGGCAAAAGCTGTGCAAAGCGCATGATGCGCTGGGCGGGAAAGATAGGGAAAATAGAGGAGGGAGGAAGAGAGAGAGAGAGAGAGAGAGAGAGAGAGAGAGAGAGAGAGAGAGATGGAGCGCCTTTCGTGGCTTATGCCGTAAGCGACAGCGAAAGAACGAAGAGAAAAAAAAAAAGAACGGAACGAGAGAGGTGGAGGAGGGGGGAGAGGAGGAGGGGCCGGAGAAACCGTATCTACGCTGCGCACCTCTAACCCTTTTGTCCCGTACACATTTTTGCCTCTTCGGTTCTCTACTCAACTTTCCCCTCACCTTTTCTCCTCACTTTTCCTCGCCCGCTTCCACCCGCACCCTCCAAATGCGCGTCGATGCTCTTTGTCGTCGGCCACTTAAAGCGCCAAAGTGTCAAATTAAAAACTCAAGGCACCCGTTGGAAAACGGCGATTAATCGCTCTCGCGGCAGAGATTGCCCGTTAATCGTTCTTGCTCGTACACGGGACTTGTAGCTCTCTCTCTTCTTGGCCGAGGTCGACCTTTTCCGTGCCTCTTGGATCCTCGCGAAATCCAGCCGGACACAGCCTGGGTCGGAAGCGGATACTTTCAAGATACCCCTCCTCCGAGCTACGGAATGACACGTGAACTGCGATATCACCGTGATCTGAGCGGCGTGACGATCTCGTCGACGGCACCTGAGCACTATAACTGACGACTCGACGAGCGCAGTTGCCGACCATCGTATCTCCGGATAAGCCTTATCGGTACCCAAAGACCCCACCCTTCATCCGTGGAACACATCCCTCACGTCTGTGTATGTATGCGTGTGTGTGTGTGTGTGTGTGTGTGTGTGTGTGTGTGTGTGTGTGTGTGTGTGTGTGTGCGTGTGCGTGTGTTTTTGTTTTTTATAACACTCGCGTATTTCTCTGTACTTCTCTCGCAATTGTATAAATCTATTTGCCTGCTGCGATTTTTTTTTTTTTTTTCCAATTACGACGCACCTACATCAGACACCGTTAAACATCAGACATGTCACCAGCTTATTCCCAGATATCGTCGACGAGGTGGTCTCTCTGGAGTAGCGTGCGATCGTTCATGCGCGATTCAGACGCGTCATGACGACACTCGACGTGACGTTTAGGACAGACGAATCGCGGTTAAGGAGCACGATTCTCACAGGATCCCATAACGATGACCATCTCTCTCTCCCGCGAGATCACTTACGATCCATGAAGAATGAGAAGTCGCGCCGATTTTACGACGTCGCCATCGTCGTCGATCGTCATCTGCAAAGAATATTATTTATCGGTTAACGATATCTCTTGCCCGTTTAAATACGTCGTTGAAGTCGTCCATTCGGAAATCACGCAATTCAAGTCAAGTACGACATTTGCCAGCAATCTTCGATCAAATCATAAGATTTCAAGTTTAAGAAATGAAAAGTAGCGGATAAAATTTATGCCCTAAATATTCACAGGCGAAATTAAAATTGAAGACAAATTTTCGCAGAGAGAGATAACACAAAATCAACAAAATCGATCAATCGTTTGGAAAACGAGCCAAATTGAGAGAACGAATTCAACTTAATTAATACCTTCACCTTATTATTTGCACACGTGTGAATTAACCTCGGTGAGGGTGAGGAAATTAGACGCGCGGATAATCCTAAAGTTGCTTAGCAGCGCAGCGGTTAAAAAGCGAAAGAATGTTCGTCAATATTTTCTCACTACCAGGTCGAGGCGATGAAGCAGGCACCGACCGGTGTTCTCGGAGATTAGATAAGACGTGGAACGACGCCTCGCTGCGCTGTGTGTGACTTGCACACAACGACTTGCCGCTGCCCTCAAGACTCACTGCCTCACTGTCTCGGCGTGATGCATTTGTGGATGCAACCGCGCGCGAGAAATATTTGACATTTATTGTGTATAAGTAAGTGCCCGACGAAGTGCGCGTCAAAAGCGGCTAAAAGCGGAAACGTTTAGTGGATACGGCCTTACACCGCTGTGTTTGTCATAAATTGCGACATTATTGCCCCGAAAAATCGGCCGAGTGACACACACTCGTTGCTCGCCTTCAAAATTACACTTCCGTCATTCCGAGCGCGGTTTTTTCAATGCGGCAAAACTTTAAAACGTTGTCTAAGGTTATCGAGCGATATATATATATATATATATATATATATATATATATATATATATATATGCGTCATGTGGTATGACATTTGAGCGATAGCGAATTTTGTGCCGTTACGGTTCGGTTCGTAAACTATGTACAAATATCGATAATGAAATTTTATAAACTTCCTCCTTATCTCTCAAAGCAGTTGGAAATGCGAATAAAGCAGTAATTAATACTTTCAGCAAATTTATTTCTTTGGTATTTGGAATAATATGTTTATAGTTATTTGTATTTAAGGTTCACCATAGCCAAAATGACGTCACAAACTATATGATAAAAATTCTTGTAAAATGAATTAAAATAGAAACATTTTTCGATAAAATAACCTTCTCACTCGATAGAACTAGACTCGTAAAATATATCAAAAATTCCTTTTTCGCTTTATTAATTAATAAATAAAAGTTGTGTATATCTAGAATAGAATTTGACTCTTGATTAGATATAATTCATTTTTTAGATATGTTATTTATCGATTATCGGAGCAAAAAGAGAGTTTTCGGTATATTTTACAAGTCTGTTTTATCGAGTGCAAACGTTTATTTTATCGAAAAACATTTCCATTTTAATGAATTTTCATCATGTGTTTTTTCGTTCCTGTTATAATTCAAGATGGCTACAGTGAGCAGGATCTTTAAACATTGTATTTTTATATAAAAGAATATTTAAATAAAAGTAGAAATTTTTGTAATATATTTTGTGTACAATATTTTTTCGATGTATATTGAAAACAATACGTACATGAAAAGCAAAGTTTTAGATTTATTATACTTAAAATCATTACGTATACATATATATATGCATAAAAATTATTACGGTATAATTTTTTCTCAATCTTGTTTACTTTTAATTGATAACTTTTGAGAAATACAAAATAAATTTTGGGAATGTTTCAGATCGGAATTTATACGACGAATATTTTTACATATTTTATAACTTTATTGCGTCATTTGACAGGTAAATAATAACAGATCGATGAATAATATCAGCAACTAAAGGTCTGCAAAATATTGAAATACGTTACAGAGCATTATTCAATATAATAATTAAAAATTCGTTGCGATTGGTATTGCATTTGTTCGCATGTGATGTATTTCATTTCAAAATTACATGTGATGTATTTCATTTCAAAATTATATTACAAAGAGAAATTGATAACGAAATTGTTGTCGAGCCGATAAACACAACACGAGTAACATATATATATATATATATATATATATATGTGTATATATATATATATATATAATGTGTGTGTGTGTGTGTGTGTGTGTGTGTGTGTGTTAACGAGAGAAGCCTTCTGAGATGAAAGTTTCTGCAGGAATGGCTGTTATATTCTAACGTTACAAGTTTTTGAAACGAATTTCGGAAGCAAAATTTGTACTGTTGAAAAGTAAAATAAAACGGCGAAGTTTAACATTCTACTTTGGTTGATAGAACTATTCTTTTATAAGTATTAATAAAAAATGCCATATAAAATATTAAAAATCCCCAAAACCCAATTCTATAAATACTCCGCATATTTACATATTATAACAAACCTAAATGTTAAAGAAAAATTAAATAATTTTAAAATATATAATAATAAAGGAAATGAAATTAATAATATATAAATAAATAGATAATATGCTGCAGTAACTCGTTCAAAATTTGTATCCCAATACACAATTAAAAAAAACAAGTAGGAATTAAACTAATTTCAAATAAACATCTGTGACAGACAATTGTTTAGAACAATAGTGATCGCAGCTAATTACGACTGTAATCGAAATAATAAAATTTAAGGACCAAAGATAACAAAGAAAAAGTCACAGAACTATCTTGATAATGACTTGATAATGCATAAAAAAAAACATCACAACGCAATTATATCTAATGCTAAAATAACTGCATGATACAGATGAGCGAAATTGATCGCTATCGATTGGAAACTACTTTATATTATTATTATATTAAATGTAAAGATATTTAAAACATATCGGGCATAAATGACCGATAGATATAAGCAACTCTCTCTCTCTCTGTACTCTTGAAGTTTTCGTCCGAAATAACAAGGCGGTAGGATAGTATCGTTATTGCATAGCTAAGCAATCATCACTTGTTTGCCAGGGCGAAACAGTCCCGTTTGCAAACCGACAAAGAGGTATTGTTCTTTCGAGGGATCTCTCAAGCACGCTTGGTTTCCTATTATTTACACGACCTAACTCAACATCATATCCGAAAGTTCGCGCGGCTCTCCACGAATGACGAATACTTCAGAATGGTCATGCTTCGCAGAAGAGCATCATGTGCGTATGTCTCTAAATATATAATCATGTATTCGTAATTTACCTAACTTATTTATTCATCCTTTTCATCTCAAAATCTAGCGCAAACAACATTTGCGTAACAACATTTGCAAGTAACGTAAACGTCATTTTTATCAAGCACGATTAAAAAATCGTACCTTTTTGAATTGACTAGTTGTATTGGTGGAATCCATTTGCAAAAAAATGTACGATTAAAATTCATAATTTATTATTATTATTATTATTATTAAGAAGAACTTATCAACACCAATAGAAAATACATTGATTGTTGTAATAAACTTGACACTCTCGAGCACCAAGTTGCGAATTATAAATCATTGAAAAGCTTAGATCTGTACGGATATTACTCTGGTGGTTTTCCGAATGCCGATTTCACACGGGCTCGAGTGCAGAGAGAGACAATGAAACTCAAGTGCGAAGAACTCGCGACCATTCCGCCAGAACTTTCCGCAGAGCGCATCCCTGAAAAGTCCAGCGAGTCTAGATAAGTTATCGTTCTAGTTGGATCTCGAACAACAAATCTCTCTCGAGGGTAACAGCGTTTTATCCAGCGCGAGAAACGGGATTCACTCACGAGCTTTTCGAGCTGGCCGACGAGAACGAGAAATTTTCTGAAAGTCGTTTGCGAAAGGTACGAGGACGACGGTTCAATAAGCATTCGACGATTCGACTTTGGACTTTGGAGGATCGATGAATTCGCCGATTTTAGCGGAACTCTTGCGAGAAGGATCTTTCGTTTCTTATCTATATAATGCACGATGATAACGGGAAGAAAGATCTCTTCATGCACAGCACTTTTCACAAAATACACAAGTTCCTGCGCTATCTACTCGAGACCATTCATTGTATAAAAGCACTATTGCAAATTGAAAAACTGACAAAGATATTAATAAATATAAATGTAAACTGTACATCAAATTATTATTATTATTATTTACATACATTAAATATATGATTTAACGTATTATATTGCCTTAGTTACATGTTTAAGAATTAAAAATTTGGAAAAAAAAAAAATTACAAAATGCACGCACAAGAGATTTATTTATTTATAAACGAATCAGGAAATTATTTATTTAGAATCGCCTTTATTACTTTGCGCGATGCAAGCATGATCTCTCATGTTTTTGAAATCAATGTCGCGATATAATCACATATAATTACGCAGTGTCCTGTGAGAAGCGCGATATTTGTTGTAGAACGAACAATAACATTGCAATTACATAACATTACGTTTATATCTAGAATATATATTACGCGCGTTACATATCGTTTTTTTTTTTTTGTGTGCCGCGTTTTCATAGCGCGTTCGTTTTTCCTCGCCGAGCGAAAATTGCGCTCATCGCGCCCCATTTGGTAAATGCCGTCTCTGACCCGATTACAAATATATTCCTGCGATCGAATCTTTTCCACCGTCGTGCGGTTTAATACATTAAATACAAATACTCGTTATGCAACTCACATTTACGACTAAACGCCGCGCCGCGGAATATATTTGCGATTGTAAAAGTTATAACTGTGCGAATGTCCGCGCGAGAATTCCAATGCGCGCCGGAAAAGATACTTCCACCCGATAGAAATACGGTCGGGGGGGGGGGGGGGGTAGGGAGTGGGGAGGAGGGTGCAGAGGGGGATGCAGAGCGCGAAGATGAAAAGTTACAAGAATGTTATTACCGCCATGAATTGCCAAAGGCAGGTTTTCCAACCCGTCGGAAATGTTCCCCTGCGATTCGCACAGCTCGCGGCATGCTTTTTGCTCTTCAAACTTGTTCCATTTTCTATATCGAAATGCGATGCGAAATCTCATCGGCAGGCACGAATGTAATACCACATAAAACTGAATATTTACATGCACAGATAGGGAAGTGTTTGTACCTTCGAAAAGATTCAACAGAATCTCAAATCGATGTAATAGAAAAACGGCTTAACGATATAACGATATAATTACCACCTAGCAATATCTATAAAAACCTTCATATTCATATGTAATATTATGTAATTTTGCCAAATAAAGCAACAATATATTTTATCTGATAAGCTAAAAATGTGTTTTATAAAAAAGTTATTATAAAAATATTTTCAAAATATATAAATATAAATCTACATCGTTCATTTCATAAAAAGTAACAAAATCTCCTTGTTAATTTGTTTTTCTGATGCTTTTTTAATTAACGCCAATGTTAAAAATTTGTATATTATTATGATCAATTATTCGTACAATGATGATGATTAAATTTTGCTCTATTAATATACGATTTTCATATTCCTATAAATTGCAATGACTAATTAAACATATATCTCTATGTCACAATTTATACTTGCTAATTCATGCTCGGTAATTACGCGAGAGCAATAATTTACGATCAAATTTAATTATTATATAATTGTTGTATAAGATTATACGCATAGCAATTATAAGCCATAAATTACTAACGCAGCATCATTCCCAATTAAGTATTACTTTGAAGATGTAATTACGACAAAATTGTAATATAAGCTTGAAGATAACTGAAGTTTGTCCTATATATTGCCAATTATGAATGCAACCATAACAGGAATACCACAGAATGAGCATATTATAGTTTGCCGGATATGTCGTTTGCGGATGTTATGTAGCAGGTGTGCCGCGCTATTCGCCAACTCGATGACGATGTGTGCTCGTTATTAGCAAAATTGCGTGAGCTAATTGACTAATTAGAGATTAACGATGGATGCTAGTTCTATCATTCCGGATGTATTGATGGATTACTGTTTTGGACCTGCTGTGAGCGGCCATTATGACGCAGTTTATCGATGCATCTCAATCGATATTCGAATTTTTTTCAACATGTGTCGCACAACAATGCAGATAATTAATGCAGCAATATGCACACAATACTGTTGTGTAAACAATTATATCCTCGTTACCGTTGTTGGGCATAGAAGTATAGTAATAACTTAGGTACATACATACATATATATGTGTGTGTGTGTGTGTGTGTTTTGTGTGTGTGTGTGTGTGTGTGTGTGTGTGTGTGTGTGTGTACACTGTAGAAGACATAAATACATCTTTCCAAATTTTAATTCGTAGTTTTCCATAAAAAAAAATCATTATCATATTGTAATTTAAATATTTATTGATTTGCTGAAATTGCTACTGTAGAATCCTACAATAGATAAATATATAAATTATTACATTACTATATTATATGTATTATAAATATAACAGACCACTTTTCTTTGGTTGTTTAGTTCTCTAAAAAGATATTCGTGTACAAGAGGCTCTACCGAATGACATAGCAATGCCCATTGCCAATGACAACAACTAATTAATTAGTGATTAGCGACGAAAGCTTGGTCCCTCTCTGCTGTATTGATGGATTGCTGTTTCCGCTCCGAACATTATATCAACGAGTGCTCCAAATAGTCGCATTAGTCGATCGATATCAGCTAAAAGCATTTTCCTTAAAATTATATTATCTCAGGCATCAAGAAAGTGGAATGAGTATTTCAGATTAATTAATTAATATATAGGATAAATAATCCTTTATGTTTTTACATAAACTCATCCGTGTTTGATATACGTAGATATCTATATGTTCATACCGGTGTATAATATCTGTTTGTTTAATTATAGTGATCTAGTTAGCAGCTCCTCAATTTATATATAAAGTTAGATAAATAAAATACTCAAATAAAGGGAAAAGGATGTCTAACGTTATAATTTATCTTTTTTTTTTTTTTTTTTTTTTTTTTTTTTTTTTTTTTTACGATAACTCATAAAATTGATTTGTATTTCTCAAAAACATTTCTCGCCACAATTTATAATCAAATGACATTAGTAATAAAAATTAATATCGTCAGTGGATTACTTAATAATAAAAAAAAAAAAATACATAAAAATATTGTTTATCAATTCAATCGGTTATTTACCAAGAAAAAGCAGAGAGGGAAAAAAAGAAAAAAGAGAAAAAAAAAGATGAAGAGAATAATAAATACTTGAATACTTTAAATTAAATTCTATGAAGCGTGAGATGCATCGTCAAAAATACGTAAAAGCATTTCAATATCTTCAATAAGCGAAATACTAATATTATTACGAAAATTTTGCACAGTTCGGGAAGCAAATCCGTTGTTTGAGGCGATACAAGGAAGTCTGATATGAGGTTAAGCTAAGGAGCAACAGCTTTGCAACAGAACTCTCTCACAGAGCAAGGCAGAATCCGTGGCAAAAGACGTTACGGGTTACTCTGGAAATCAGGGAAAAAGTACGACGAAAGAGCGCTTCTCGTGGGATTGATCCCGAATGGGGGATAAACGTTATTGACGTGGACACAATGTTACGCACAGCCTCCCACCGAGCATTTCCAATCACGAGATTGCTCAATTGCAGCTTGGCTTTCCCGGCCACGTTGCCTCCTTTCTTCGGAGCGGAGCACTCGCTTTTCCTCTCTTATTTGCTAAAGCGGAAAGACCGAAGGCAGATTAAAAAAGTGCGACTACGACCCTCGAGAATGATTATCTCCGGTACCGACAATACAGACAAGGTAACAGGACAAGAGGGATGGATGGAGGGGTGTAAATGCATCCTCCCGATTCGATCTGATTGAGTAACAGTCGAGGTGAAGTAGACGTGAAAATGCAATGGTCTCTTTGATTAAAAATTATTAAGAGCAACAATTTTTCAATTTATGTTTCGAAGAAACATCTTTTAAGAATCGCATAAAGATGTTATGAAAGATATGAAGATTTATTAGCGACAGAATTTTTAACAAATGACAAACGAGTCTCAGCTTTAACATAAATTAATTATATATTCTCAATTTTAGATATTGCTTTTGTTTCATAGTTTATAATATTATAAATTATAAGTAAGTTAGTATAACAACTACAATTTTGATGGCAACAAAAGCAATATGCGATAGCCTCGAAGTATGTAGAACGTAATGAGCAATATCTAGTTTTAATTTCGGAATTGCAGGAAGTATCACTCATTTAATTAGATCTTGTCATAAATCTTCTGTCGCTTAATAAAAGGAGAATTCTTCAGTTAATTAGCAGCTCGCCGTACCTTCCCCGTATCCCTCATCGAAATTTTAATCTCCGGTGGGACAAAAATGAACGCGGATACCTCCGCTCAACTAGAAGTTCTCCGCGGAGCCAGAAGAAATGGCATTAATGCGCCGGAACAATTGTAAAAAAGGTAGATTAGAGCGGACAGTCACGACCGCAAATAATTCCAGCTGCGTCCGTCGCCGGATATCATAATAGTCCTGTTATTTAAATGGACGTCATCAGCGGGCACGTGACGTATCATTAAACTCGAACATTAAAGCTGCAAGCGTTAATCTTCTCCCCCGCGCGCCACGTTTAAAACTTTCGTCCCGTAGGGACCCCGGATGACGTCCCTCTTTCTCTGATAAACCATCTTCCTCGCTTCTTTTTATTCCTATCGACCCCTTTCGGGGGACTCACCCCACGCTCCGTTTCATCCCCTAACTCAAGTGCCCGGTGACACGACAAAAGTCACTTAGCTCAGTGATGAGGCAGGCTTTGCCGATTTCCACTGTCATTCTGGTATCTGTTGTCGCGCGGTAAGGAGGGTAAACGGAGGGTAAAAACCCTATAGTCAGGTAAAAAAAAAAAAAAAAGATCTTATGGAATATCTGGGAACAGAGTTTATCAACTGCCTCCGTATTCCGACGTATTCCATTTGCAAAACCGACAGGAGGCAGTAAAAATTAAAAGAACGTTGCCACGCATAAACGTTCTGTAGAAACAGCTTTATCATGCGCTTTATAAAAAAAAAAAAAAATATTACTCATTTTTATAAAATGCTTGCCATACTAAATATAATCCGTTATTGCATAATGTTACCTCTGAGTAATAAGCTGCTTTTATTTTCCTATAGTAGTTCATGTATGTATTACTAAAATATACGAGAAAGTCAGCGCGATATTTAAAAAATTATGTAAAAATGTAGATTTTTTCGTAATAACCTTGCAATAATGTTGCAACTCGTGTTGCTATTCCGCTAGACATAAAATTTAACCTTTTGAAACACAATATTACAAATGTCGCACAAGTATTCGCATTATGAGAAACAGACTCTTTGAACGATGTAAAGATAAGTCCTTTTCTATCTTGTTAAAACAATAAATTGTCTTATTTCATTTTACATCTGTGTATTATAAAAATTTATCGCGCGTTAAAATTAAATTTTAAATTACATTTGTTTTTTTTTTCAAACGATTGATTTAATTAAAGCAATTAGGCAGTTAAGAGATAGATCAAAAACTGTAACACAATGAATTGAAATGATTGAAGAAACATACAAGACAATAAAAGATACTATTTTCAGCCGTTATTAAATAATTAAATTTACAAGTGTACGTTTATATTATGTATAAGATAATTACGGAGAAAAAGAATTTATTGAAAGAAATAAGTGTAACTACGTAACAAGAATACGGATTTGCGTTTGCGCGGAGGAGAATTTCAAATAGCAGATCTCCGCGGCACAATAATGAGTTCGGAGAAACTTCCTATGTCTCCGCTTTCCTAATTTGACCTCAAGTTCAAGTATCATATTGTCGTCGCAATTTTCTTGTAACGGCTTTCAGTTTCGAAACACGACGTTGCGGCGTGTATTTTAAACTAGTTGAGCACTTTTTAACCACCGAGTTTGGACGAAAGCTCTCGTAACCACACCAGCTTTAAAGTGCCGGATTTTTGTGGCGTAATAATAAAAGGAATTTTCGTGTCGCTGTATATTTCGCTTTCAACATGCGTTCAACACTTTGAAAGTTAAAGCGCAAAATGGGAACGCTACCAATGTGCAACGTTTTGTATTAATTTACATTTCTCACTTGGTATTACATTTTTCTTTTTTTTTTTTTCTTCTTTAATGTTACCTATATCTTTTATTTTCTCTTGAAAAGATACAAGATGTATCGTTTTAAAAATGGGTACATAAAAAATTTCTTTGTCACAGTTTTGCGAATAATGATGGAATTATAATATGTAAATATCAAACCAACGTTGTTCATATCTTAATCTTTAATTATGAAGCTGTTTGAACGATACAGCTGTTCAAATTGTATTTCAAATTTACAACTCAGATTGTACAAGTGGCATCTATATTTGGATCTCATTAAAACTCAATATAGAAGATTCTCTCCTATAAACTTGAAATAGATTTTTTTTTTTCAAAATTTTTGTAGAAAACACATACACTTAAAGGAATAATTCAAAAAATACCAGCATATAATAAATTCTAGTATTTTTTGTATACATAAAAAAAATATACAAAATATTATTAATCATTTATTTGAAATATATATCTTATTTATTAACAACATTAAAAAAGGATGATTAAACTTCTCGATGAATCGTTTTATTAAGAAGTTTGTTGATTCTAAATAAAAAATATATAACATAAAATTTTAGAAGATTGTATAATAATAAAATATACGTTCATTCTTCTTTGTACATGCGCAAGCTCAAGGAAAAATAACATCTGCATTTCCCTCCTTGCGGCTTCATAAATCGCATCGATATATACCAGAGAGTGAGCGAGCTTAAACCAATCACTTAAAAATATCGATAGCTTGCCTAGCGCTGCTTCCAGCTTAGAGAAAATTAAGTGCATTCAATGGCACATAACGAAAGGTATTTCAGGCCGGAGTTTCTGCTTTAATCTCACGTTACGAGCGACTAAAGTTTCCGCGAAACGAGAATCGATACGGCGACAAAGTACGCAAATAAAGAAGCGCCTGAGAAATAAGGTAAATTGAGAAAGTGAATTGAGCAACCGGTGATTTTCATCAACCGAGCTGGCTTGATTTGGCGCGTGCAACAGGTTCTGCTATTTACTTTGAAGAGTGAGGACTAAATCAAATTTTAGTAAGCCGTCACCGAATGAGTGTGCACCTTGTAATTTATATATCTTATTTTATTGACGCCTTTATATATATATATATATATATATATAAAAGCCTCATAATTAGATCTGAGTTCATAATATGTGAGATTAATAAAAATAATATTTGTTTGCGTCTTCACTTAAAATATTATATATATAAATTTACGTCATCATACTACATAGTAGTAATACTGTGTCACTTAATCACAGTACTTACTACTAAGAATTTCATATTATTATATCGCGTTAAATTATATTTCATATTATTATTATATATATTAAAATTTATTGTAATTGTATCAAAGTAAATTAGATATTAAATTACATTACATTAAGTGACAGTAATTTCATGCCAATTATTACCAAATTAGATAACTATATAATAATATACACAATTGTATTTTTTTCTTGTAATGTCTAAATTTATCAAGACCTTCTCATTTTTCAGAACACAGAAAAAAAATTATAAAAAATGTTTTCTTACTTTTCAAATTAAATAAAGAATCTATTGTAAAAAAAAAAACATTGTTCGAATATGCTTTCAATTTATTATCCTAGTAATTAATGAATTAACGAGATGATCAATGCGCATATAACTTACGCGATACACCTAAAAGAGATTGTAAATTAATTCATTGCAACACAACTCTCTTACTATTATAGTAAAACGCACTGCACATTTTTACAAAGTACATAGATGTAACGTGACATTGTGCGCTAACCATGAATTCTCTTTTTACCTGTGAAAATCTTTGCGGAACAAAGAATGGTTAGATGATACGCCAACACAACTGTCAACAAACGACATATTACTCTCGATCGTATGCGTTCACAGATATATTTTATCAATGAATGGTAAACTTTATCGGACTAGCTGTTTTCACTGTAAACAGTCCGGCACATGTGAGCCCTGCAATAGTTGCGCATATGTCGATTCTAGTGTTGACCCAAGCAACGTTTACTGCCTCCATAAGCAATTTTCAATCACCAGTATGAAAACTGTCAAAATACGCGCTTATGGGATTATCTATCTGATGTACTTCGTTGAAGTATTTCAAGTACGTAACAAACCTCACGTACTTCTTATACGAGAAGAGGATAAGTAGAGGATAATTCAATTTAATAATTATTTATTACGGTATTATAAGTATATCGTAATAAATATATTTATAAAATTTCATAGCAAATGGTATTTTAATATGGCATTTTTTTCTCGGCCGGTAATAAAATAATAATAATAATAATAATATGTTTAGATCAATTGTTAACTCGCTTCTCTCTGAAAAATTATTCTAAAAAGAAATGTCCATTTCATGTCACGTAACATATTGTTTATAAATTGTTAAGTCTTGAAAGCTAAAGAACAATATTAGCATTAGTACAATTAACATAATTAAGTGAAGATAAACCATAAAAAAAAAAAAAAACACACACATCTCTCTGCGCTCCGTAACTTTAACTCCACTATATAT